>NC_143550.1:158892500-159192500 GCF_054136105.1 Typopeltis vanoorti | reverse complement strand
ATGTACATCCTCTCACACCAGATTTAACATTAAACCATCTTCCTGTACCTCCTTCAATTCTCACTGCTGACTTGCAACTCAAATAAAGACAAAGTATCGCTTGATATAATGTCCCATCGATACCATATAACTGTAGAGTTTTGAATAGCTTCTCTCTTGTCACCTTGTCATATGCCTTTTCCAGATCGACAAAACTTAAACACAGATTTTTGTTATATTCCCATGAATCCTCAACTATTTGTCGTAAAGTGAAGATCTGATCCTGACAGCCTGTATTTGGCCTGAATCCAGCTTGTTCTTCACCAAGCTTTTCTTCCACAATTCTTCTCAACCATTTCTCAAGTATACTTGCATAGATCTTGCTAGGAACACTCAGTAGGGAAATACCTCTGTAATTCTCACATTCAGTTTTATTTCCCTTTTTATATATGGGTACTATTAGAGCTCTACTCCAATCATCGGAAATTCGTCCCTCTGTCCAGGCTTTCTGAACTATACTGTGCAGCTGCTGTAAGACTTTTATACCACTATACTTCAGCATTTCTGGCCGAATATCATCTACTCCTGCTGCCTTTCCATATTTCAGGCCTTTGATGGCTTTTTCTACTTCAAATATGGATATGTATTCGCAGTCGTGCGCTATGGAAATTTTAACAAAGGGCTCGCATCATCGAGCAAAAAAAAAAAAAAAAAAACTGCACCAACGTCATCTATCTCCGACTGCCACAACTAGAGACAATCCAGAGAAAATCACAAACTTCCATTCCTACGGCAGGATGTTTGTGAACGCTAATGGATGTTTGCGGGATGTTTATAAACAAAATAAGTTTGTTTTGTTTGCGATACAAGTTTTTATGACAAACAATCTATAAATAATACATAATATTATCTAAACACAATAATATTGAAATATGTTATATTTCTCTTTTGTTTTTATACTTCAAGTGATAATCAATGGTACCAATTAAGGGACATTATTTTATAGTCCTATTTATTTATATGAGACTATCAAAAGTGAATTCTTATTTGTAAAATGGTAGTAACAGTAACTATAATATTTTATTTAATAAAATCACTTTCGAAACTATGAGACAATTTTACATGAAAAAAAAAAAACAACAACTCACTGTCTGGTGCATATTTAACCCAGAAAAAACTCTCTCCTTTAGAGGTTAACATTTACAAACAATTACTTTAAGGAAATACTTATGACAACAGCTGCCACACCTTATTTCCTCCTTCACGTCTCATGTTCTTCTAGGAGGATCTATAGCCAAGCGATGATTTTCTAGAAAAAGATTTGACATAGGGATTCGGATTAAATTCATTCAAGAGTTTCCCATTTATACATATTGTCATTAAATCTGAAATATGTGAGAGAAGATCTCTCACATATTTCTCACAGCTCATTCGGCTTCAGCGCTGCAAACTGCATTTGTTGCCATAATCGCTTTGGCTTTTTTTGCCGTGCTGGGAATTTCGTTTTGTAAGTTTCCAGTCAAAGCCATTTCCACTAAATCTCTAAAATCATTAATTTTAATTTCGCATTTCAAAATAAAATTTAAAGATCTTATCTTTTTTTCCCCTTCTAACCATGGACACGTAACTTTTTCCATACTCCATGTTTCAGGATAACATACATTTAAAATGTTTTTGAGTTCTTCATCTTCCAAATCCTCATAATTTTCCTTTTTAAGTTTAAAATTTCTTTGCTGCATTAATCTATCCTTTAAAGACATTATAAGAGAGTTTAGTAATGTTTCTCGCGGTAGTTTTTGAAATCTGATTTTGCTTTCAATTGCTATTCCTTCAAATTGTTTTGATTTTAACATGGCATCAATTTTAGATTCACAAGAACCTATAGAATTTTTAAAATCATTACTTGCATTAATTGTTTGCATGATTAAGGCGTTAGCCCTTATAATACTTATATTGCGACTTTGTAGAGTTTCTGACAGATATGATAATTCCTGTAGGATATCAATCATTAATGCTAGATCTTTTAAAAATTCAAATTGAGAAGTCGGTTTAAAAAATACTTATATTTATTGTTTGATGCAAAATGCTTGCATAAAGCTGGGTAATTTCTCCACACAGCTAGAGCTGTTCGTAAAGTGCAAGCTGCCCATTGTGGTCCAAACACATGACCGATCTTTAAAATTTCGATACCAAGGTCTTTTGCAATCATATTTAATTCTCGTTGATGTTTTGGTGATTGATGATGAAAAGCATATAATTTATTCATAAATATTTCAAAATGATTTATTTCTTTAATGTTTTTTATCGAATCGTCTAATGCTAATTGTAAACGATGAGCTACGCAATGCCAAATCACAATTATTATTATTATTCAGGCCTCCATGGAGTCAAAAGACTCATCGTGAGAGGTCCTTCCTAAGAACATAAAGTCTGTCAAGACTCATCGAGGGGAGGTCACCCCCTAAGAAACACAAAGTCTATCATACCACTCTTTAAACTCATTGACCGTTCTCGCTCCCACCACTCGATCAGGCAATGCATTCCACGGTTCAACCACTCTCCACGCAAAGAAGCCACTCCTTACCCTCTTGCTTACAGTTTCCTTTCGTAACTTCAAGGGATGGACTCTTGTCATCACTCCTTCCCGCTGTTCAACCAAGCAAAAGAACTTCCCAATGTCAACCCTGTAACCACCTCTCAACAGTTTAAAAGTCTCAATCATATCACCTCTCCTTCTATCTACCAAGCTCTGCAGTCCACATTCTCTCAGCCGATCCTCATAACTATCCTTATACAGTCCTGAAACCATCTTTGTATCCTTTCCACAGTTAATTTATCCCCTTCAAATTCTGGGAACAAATCTGAGAACAATAGTCCAAGTGTGGTCTGATCAGAGACTTATACAACGGAATGATAACCCTCTTATATCTGCAGGTCAGTGTCCTTCTCATAATTGCAGCAATCCTCTGTGTTACCTTCACCACCTTTGCAATATGTCCCCTAAACTTAAGGTTTCTATCAATCATCAACCCCAGATCTCTTGTCTCCCCAACTTCCTCCAGTATAACTCCTCCCATAGAGTATGCAGTATCCCATCGATGTTTCTCAAACCTCAAGACCTTACATTTTGCTGCATTAAACCGATACCCCCATTCATTTGCCCATCTATCTAGCTTATTCAAATCCTCTTGCAGGGCTACCACATCTGCACTCTTACTAATAATCCTTCCCAGCTTCACATCATCTGCAAACAACTGAATATCCCCTTGCAATCCACTGGCAATGTCATTGATATAAAGGTTAAACAATATAGGTCCTAGTACTGAGCCATGCGGGACCCCACTAGTAATCCTCTGCCTCCTTGAAACTGCTCCATCATACACAGCTCTCTGATACCTATCAGATAGCCAATCCTGAATCCTGTTGACCAATCTGACATCCAGACCCATGTGCTGCAACTTAAATATCAGCTTATCATGTGGCACCCTGTCAAATACCTTCGCTAAGTCTAAGAAAATTGCAGTATATGCCTTTCCCTCATCTTATGTTCTTGTAACTTTATTATAAAAGGCTAGCATATTGCTAAAACAAGAGTGCCCTTTCACAAATCCATGTTGACTCTCAGAGATAACATTACCCTCATCTGCCTAATGCTGTATATGGTCCCTCACTACTTTCTCCAAGATCTTAACAACTACTGATGACACACAAACTGGCGTATATCATGTTGGAGGCTTAATGGATAATTTACAACACTCAAAAAGAATTAAAATAGAATTTAATACTTCCTATATTTCATCCTAGTCACTAGGACATCTACGGGGATTACAAAAACAATTAATGTAGCATGCACACACAAATCTTACAATACTTAGCCCAACCACGTGGGTGACACTAAAGTTCTATCTAGGTGGAGTGCCCTCTAAGGGCGGTCGTAGGTGGCCTGGATGTAAGGTGGGACCTCTGGTGATGAGTGTTTCTCAAATCTTCGGAAGCTTAATGCAACCGTATTTATTAAGGTTTGGTTGGTTTCTGAGAGCTGCCTGCTTCTAAGAAAAGTCTCTCTTTCTTGAATTTGCTGTGGTGGAGCATGGTGGTTTTCTTCCATGATACTCTGTGGGTGGTGTCCAAAACATGGTCAGCCAAGCCTGAATGGCCATAGTTATGTTTGCATATGTAAGACTTGTGTTCCTCCAGGCGGATGGATGCTGATCTGCCTGTCTGTCCAAAGTACACCAGCTTACAGGAACAGGGTACTTTGTAAACTCCAGGCAGCGAGAGAGGAGGGAGTTGATCTTTCGTAGAATGGATAAGGGTAGCAAGTTTGCTGTAGGGCTTATATGCTGTGTGTAGGTTGTACTTTTTTAGTATCTTGGCTATTTTATCAGATGTGCCACGGATGTAGGGTATGGTGATGGCATTTTTAAAATCTTGTTGACAAGAAGGACTGGGAATGGGGGAGGAACTGATTTTTTTTTGATACTGTGTTCGCTGTAGCCATTGGAGAGGAAAGTGTTGTGTATGTGGTTAAGCTCAGTAGTAAGGGCGGTTCCACTGGAACAAAGATTGTGGGCTCTCTTATTAAGAGTTTTGATGATGCCATATTGTTGTGAGGGGTGGTGGTGGGAGAGTTTGTGAATGTATCTGCCTGTGTGTGCCTTCACTATATACAGTGAAGGCAAGTGTATCATTAGGCAGGCGTGTGACTAAGGTGTCTGGGAAGGGTAAACAGTTGTTCTTTTCCTTTTCCATAGTAAACTGGATTCTTGGATGTAGGCTATTAAGATGACTGAGGAAGGAGTCTAAAGTGTCTGGGCCATGAGGCCAAATAGAGAACACATCATCTACATATCTTAGCCAGATAGAAGGTTTGAGTGCAGCTGAGTCTAAGGCTTGTTTTTCGAAATCTTCCATATAGAAATTGGCAAGGAGGGGTGAGAGGGGGGGAAACCCATGGCGGTTCCCTCTATCTGCTTGTAGATTTTGTTCTTTCAAGAGATATACCCAGAATTAATGGCAAAGGAAAAGAGATCTAAGATGTCAGAGGGAAAAACGTTTTCTAAGAAAGATAAGAAAGATAAATGTCAGTTAAGGGAATATTGGTAAACAAAGAGGAGATATCAAAGCTTACCAATATGTCTGTATTATTCAAGGTTAAATTTTCTGTGAGGGCTTTAAAGTGGGTCGAGTATTTTATATAGGAAGTGGACCTTCTGGTTAGGGGGGTCAGTGAGTTGGCCAGCTGTGTAGACAGTCTGTAGCAAGGTGCATTGGTGGCATCTATATAGGTCTGAGTGGGGAATTGGGTTTGTGGATTTTTGGTAAACCGTATATTCAGGGGGGACGGGAGCAGAAAGGTTTTAAGTTTTTTGTGACATCAGGGGGCTAGGAGGTTACTTTTTTAAGTAAGATTTTTTAATTTCTTAACCTGTGTTTTTGTGGGGTCGTGTTCTAGCGGGATGTAGGTAGCGCGATCGCCTAGGATAATATTCATTTTGCGATTGTATTCACTGGTATTAAGAATGACTGTGGCATTACCCTTATCCGCTCTGGTGATGACAATACTTTTTTCTTTGCGTAGTTTCAGGAGAGCCATGCATTGGGCATACGATAAGTTGCTTTTTGGAGGTGAAGAATGAGCAAGGATGTTGGCTACGTCAAGTCTGATGTTGTTGGCTATCTCCGACGGTAAGCGACTGATCCCCCGTTCGATGTTAACTATAACATCGAGCACTGGCACTTCTTTCGGAGCGACGGCAAAATTACGGCTGAGGCAAAGGGCGCTGACGGCATCGTCGTTGAGCCTTTTGGAAGAGAGGTTTACTACTGTCTGGAGCGGTTTTTTTGTGGTTGTGGTTTATTTTTAACCAGGTTGCTGTATTTCTTGACGTGTTTATACCATGCTCCACCACAGCAAATTCAAGAAAGAGAGACTTTTCTTAGAAGCAGCAGCAGCAGCAGCTCTCAGAAACCAACCAAACCTTAATAAATATGGTTGCATTAAGCTTCCGAAGATTTGGGAAACACTCATCACCAGAGGTCCCACCTTACATCCCAGGCCACCTACGACCGCCCTTAGAGGGCACTCCACCTAGATAGGACTTTAGTGTCACCACGTGGTTGGGCTTAGTATTGTAAGATTTGTGTGTGCATGTTACATTAATTGTTTTTGTAATCCCCGTAGATGTTCTAGTGACTAGGACGAAATATAGGAAGTATTAAATTCTATTTTAATTCTTTTTGAGTGTTGTAAAGTATCCATTAAGCCTCTAACATGATGTCCTCACAGCACTTAAGCCTCTACACACGAAAACTGGCCTATAATTAGACACTTTCCGTCTGCTACTGCCCTTATGCAATGGCACTATCTTACCTTCCCTTCCATTCCCTGGACACCTTTCCTGTAGCCAGGCTTTCATTGAAAAGCCAGGTCAAAGGAGCTGTCAGTTCCTTAGCACATTCTCTCAAAACTCGTGGTGAAATACCATCCAGTCCCACAGCTTTACTGGCATCCAGAGTACTCAGTATTTGGAAAACACTCTCCTCCTGCACCTCTAAACCTCGAACCTGCCCTATCCCTCAATGTTGAAAAATTTTTGTAGAAGTTTGATTGCAACACCTGATTTGTTTCCTGGCATTACACTAGCTCCATCAGAACAAATTGCAATGAGATGATTTTTTAAATTATCAGAAAATCCATATGAATTTAAAGTAGCATGTATACATTCAGCTTTGGTATTTTCTAGTTCTGCAAGATCTACAAAAATCATACATGGTTCAGTGAGTTCAACTTGTATGTGAATAACTAAAACACTTTTTTTCTATAATAGCAGACGAATTGACAACATTATCGATTCGTCTGCTATTATAGAAATTTTGCATTTTTTTTCTATTATTTTGGAGAATATTTCTAATTTTATTTGTTTAGAAATATGTTCAACTATTCTAATTCATGAGAATCTGGAATTCAATGAGAATCCTAGATCAATACCATTTTTAATTTGGAGCTCGATTAAATCTGGCAAATCAGACGTTGGTCGGTTTCTCTTCAGCAAACTATAAACTGAATTAAGCATTTTTGAAGTTATCAAAATTTCTCTTTCATTTAGTTTGTCAATTAAATTTTGTAATATAGATTTGCTACATTCTTCATTTATTTTTATGATTTTATTATGAGCAAATGATTCATTATGTGTGGATAACTTTTTACGCAAACATGCGGTTCTTGAGTCTGTAGTGTTTCCATTTGGTTCCATTTTCATTTCTACCCATTCCTTTGATGATAAAACAACTTTTTTCTCCTTCAACACTTAAGTTTTTTACTTAAGTGTTGAAAGAGATACTTGCTTCTCGTTCTAGCAATCAGGTAAATTATTTTCTTTTTCTCCTTCAACTTGATCCATATTCATTGAATCAATGTGTGTATTATCTTCAAACTTCATCTTCGACTTCATTTTCTACAGCAGTAGAATCAGCAGAATCACTTTTCATTATTTTTTTTCCCAAAAAAATTTAATATAATAAATTTCACTGTCTTTTCATGTTTCACAGGTAAAAATACTTTTACAATTATAAAAATAAAATTCGCTGAATCTACAGTTTTTAAATTTAGTATTATTTTTAAATTTTAAACACAAACACAGACAATTGTTATACATCAGTGTACTGAGGAACACAGAACTAATCTCCAGTGGAACAACCCGCTGATGACAGTTTTATGAACATCTGATTGTCTAGTGGTTTTACCATACGATTGCATATTTATTTTCAAACTTTCGTTATAGGGTAGTTGAAACAATAATTCCAAATAATCTATATGCTGCCGAATAGACTAATTTTGGTTAGGTTACCGAACGAGTTTGTGGCTTAATATATTTCAAAAAATTATGTTTTTTTTTTTTTTTTAAATAAAAAGTAAAGAACAAGGGGCTTACAAATTTGAGAAAAATTTAACAAAGACTTGCGCAAGCCCCTTATAGCTCACTACTGTGCATTCCTGACTGTATGCGTGGTCAGTGTTTTTTTACCACTGTACTATCACTGCTTCTTTCATTTAGCAATTTTTCGAAGTAATTACTCCATACTTCAAGGATATCTTTTTCTCCCATTTTCATGTCACATTTTTCACTCTATCTTCTTTTACAGCACTCTTTCCTCCATTTCTAAGCTTCTTCAACAACCTCCAGAATATCTTACCACCTTCTTGATATTTATTTTCTATGTTCTTGCCAAAGTCCTCCCATGACTTTTGTTTAGCGTGTTTTACACAGTGTTTCGCTTTCTTATATTTGTCTCTGTATTCTCTAAGAGGAAAAGCAGACTTATTTGCCAGAAACTTTTGATATGCTTTCTTCTTTTCCTTCACTGCCTCTTTAACTTCCTGTGTCCACCATGGAGTGCTGATCTTCTATCCTTGCAGACAACCTCACCACATGCCTCTCTGGCTGACTCAGTCAGGGTTTTCTTAAAGGTTTGCCACTGAATCTCCAAAGTTGGTTCCTGTTCTCAAACTCTTTCATTTTCTTCTTCAATAATCTTTGTGTATTTTAGTCTACAGTTTACATCTGAGAGCTGCTGAACTTTTATTCACTTAAAAATTTTCCTACATGTTATTCTTTTCAATATGAAATTCAATTTTATCCTGCTCAAGATTAAATAGTGATTGCTTCCAAATTCAAATCCTCTGTGCACTCTGGTGTCCTGCACCAGGGAGAAAACATCACTATCAACAATAGCATAGTCAATGAGACTTTTCTTATTCCTTGCCTCTTCTCTCCATGTGAATTTGTGCACATTTTTATGTTGGAACATGGTGTTAGTAATAACCAGTCCATGTCCTGAGCAGAAATCCAACAGGTATTTGCCATTATTATTAGCTTTGCTCTTTTTTCAAAATTTTCCCAAAATATTTTTGTATGTCTGACAATGATTTCCTACTCTGCTATTCAGCTCCCCAAGAAGGACCAACTTTTCCTTTTTCATTGTGTCAGTTGCTTTTTCTAAAGCATCAAAAAATTCCTCCACTTCTACCTTAGTAGAACCTTCTGCAGGATCATAGGCACAAATAAGTCTCATTGTCCAGTTCCCCATTCTGATATTTGCCAACATCACTCTACTTGAGACTGCCTGCCATTCAAGAAGATTAGCCTCGTATTTTGTGTTGAATACTATGGCTACCCCTTCTTTTCCTTGATTATCATTTACTGAATATAACATTTTGTATTTATTGCTCAGAAAGATCTCACCAGTTTTTGCCTTTTTTGTTTCGGTCACCCCTATTATGTCGATTTGGTACTTATCTAATTCCTCAGCTAGCTCCATTTCTTTACCATTCAGGCGTCTTATGTTGATAGTACCGATCTTTAACTCTGGTGATGTTGAGTTGGGGTGTGTTTTCAGATTTGTTCCAGTAGCTGACTTTTCGCTGTGCACCTGGTTTCCTGGCAAAAACAATGGGGGCCTTATTTAACCGGGCGATGCCCCAGCCGGCATGAAATTTTGTCATGTTGTACCATCATTTTGTATTTTGTTTTAAGCCAATAAGAATACAATTTGGTCGGCTAAATTCCAAATTGTCAGCCCATCCTCGTTCGTTCACTATCTGGGTAGATACCCAACAGGGTGCATCACAAAAAGGTGAGGATTGGACATTAGGTCAGAAGCCCTGGTCAATTCTCCGCATTCCTTTAAAAGCTATGTGGAGGTCTCCTCTCAGTTATACAGCTCAGAGAGATCTCACCAGTTTTTGACTCTTAACCACCCCACAAAAAACTGCATCTAAGCTAAATCCTATTATAATATTATCAGAAAACATATCCACATAAATACTTTTAATATAGGAAAATTGATGGCCTAATCAATAATTTAATGTAAGTGTTTGTTATATTAAAGCTAAGAGCCTAGATTACTACAGCCCTAATTATAATTAACTCTTAGACCAAAACGTTATGTGGGCAGAATATGTGCCATCCATATTCTTGGGATTTTTAGACCACCCTTATTGTTAAGATTAGGTTGGTTGATAAGAATTTCATAGATTGTGATGTAAACAACAGGTGCCTTTCCAGTTATTTCTATGTAAAGTATTCAGGGCATGATCAGAAAAGCCAGATTTACTATAGTTGTTAAATTTTATGTTCCTTTTTTTCGGATAGGAATTGCATCCTGTTTCATCTATAGAGCCAAATTAGAGGTGCAATGAATATAGTATACTCCAGGTGGGTGGCTCATTGGAGGAAGTGGATCCTTGGATGAGTGAATAAGTTCTTAATTTTGCAGGAGGTTTGAAGGTGGCATTTAGGTTGTATTTCTGTACCATTCTGTTTATTTTATCTGATATCTCTTTATTAATGTATGGAATGGCTACAGTTTTATTTGTAATCTGGTTTATTTTTGTTTTTAAGTGGAGTCTTATGAAGAATTTAGTTGATAGTATTTACTATTATTCAGGAAGGTATTACTGATAATTTTTAATTCATGTTTAAGTGCTTGCTCGCTGTAGCAAATCTTTACAGCCCTTTTATTTTAGTGTGTTAATGACACCTAGTTGTTGGGTGGTGGTAAGAGTTTATGCATATATATTGGCCAGTATGTGTAGGCTTAAATTAAATATTGCTTTAATATATTAGAAAAGAGGTGATGTTTCTATAATTTTCTATATAATAGTTTATCATTTTTAGAAGAAAAAAAAAACTTGTTGCCTCTTATCTGTGAAATTAGGGAAAGTTGGAAACAGGCTAATCTACTAATTTCCAAGAAGGTAGAAAGCAAGTCATTCTACTTTCTTAGAGTATGGAAAGCCATTACATGATTTTATTTATTTATTTATTTTTATTTATTTATTTTTTTGTTTTCTACTTTACAGAACTATTTTGTGAATAGAGATATTCATGGTAGTTCTGTAAGTGTTTTTCATGTGTTTACTCGCATGTTCTTGCTTTCCTATGCACAGAATTTATTGTACTATCCACTTTTCTCTCCTTATTACCTGTCCCTACTCTTTCAAAATAAATGATTTCTCTTTCTCTCTCTCTCTCTCTCATGTATTTCACAGATTCATATGTTTAATAATTTGCAGGCTTTCAAAGCAGATCAAGTTTTAGTTTCTGAATCATTTTCTGTGTTTGTAGAAAATTGAACGTCTGTGCTTTGATCAACTTCCATTTCCTCTATTGAATTGTCAATAGTCTCTCTAAATACCTAGCATCACTCAAGTTCATCCCTCCCACTTCCATCCCTCCTTTTCTTTCATCATATTTATCCCAAATAACAACCATTAATAAAGTTTATTATAACCTACTGTATTTCGTAATGGTAACTTGCAGCACCATATAAGAAAACAAAATAAATAAACTCAATATCCAGTACTTTGTTATTTATACACCTCCTAGTGCTCTCAGTGAAAGGCATATAATCAACAAAGTGCTGGATATTGAATTTTGGAAACTCAATTTTGCAAGAGAATGTCATGTCTAGAGTAATAAAACACTGTTTCAAGAAGCTGTCAGTACATTTTTAAGGTTGCATGATCTCACATTGTTGATATAAATTTGACTGATTGAGACAGAAAATAAAAACTGCAGTACTATCATTACACAGAAACAGATGAGGCATTTGATGATGGCATATATAAGTTAGCTGAAAGCATGTTATTTGATTTTACCAAAATTCTGACTCACCACTAGTTTGGGTTCACTAAAACTAATGGACAGAGGGTAAAAACTTCCTGCACTTGGTGATCTGTGACATATTAATTCTTGAATCAGAATTCATACAGGTACTTCCTTCCAGTCATATATGAGCTTGATCATATCACTCAGCATGTACAAGGATGTCATCTATGCCAGCAATAAGATGGGAAATGTCAAAATGGTAGTGAAGTGTGCTACACTGACTTTAAAAAGAAAGAATGCTAGCAAGAAAATGAAGCATAATTAATTGTCATTGCAGAAATCAAAGTGTAAATATTGCTTATGGACCATGCACAAGACATACATAAATATACTTGGGCAGCAAGAGGATGGAAATCAATATTAGATTACTTCATATTAAATGAAAAGACGTCAAAATTTTCACTAGATGTTAGAGTTCACAGAGGATATGAAATAAGCAGTGACCACTTCCTTGTTAAAATAAAATTAAGATTACCACCTAAATGGCTACAAGTAACAAGAACAGAAAGAAAAATTGAAACATTTGTTTATAAAACTAGACTATTGAATGACACAAATATACAATGGCTATATGAACAAAGAATTAACCAGTATCTAGATAAAATAAAACAAAATGAAGAAATAGAAATAGAATGGCTTAATATAAAAACGATACTAAATGCAGCAGCAAATGAAAGCTTAGGAAAGACCAAAAAATTCAATAAAAGAAAAAAACTGAAGATCTGGGATGATACAATCAAAGAAATAATCAAAAAGAAAAAAGAAGCCTATCACAAATATTTAAGCAGTAAAAGATTAGAAGATGAAAGAGAATATAAAAGAATAAGAGCCATAGCTAAAAGAGAAGTCAGAAAAAGACATAGAGAATCATGGAATACATTTGTTTCTAATTTAGAACATTATTTATATAAAATAAGACCCAATGTATATAAGATTTTGAAACACCTAAATGCAGATGCCAAAGAAAACATAAAATTAAACACTGAATTGTAATTAGAAGAATTTCTAAATTACTACACAGAACTGTGGACAGACAAATATTTTAAAAAAGACAACTGGCAAACAATTAACGAAAATGAAAAGGAAATAACTGAAGAAGAATTAGAAATCAGCCTGAAAGAAACAAGAAACGGAAAATCACCTGGAGAAGATAAGCTAGGTTCAGAACTATATAAATACGCAGGAACAAGATTCAAAGGAAGACTCTTATTATTTTTAAATAAAATTTACTCAACTGGTATCCCCCCAATAGAATGGAAAAAAGCAATTGAGATTCCTATCTTTAAGAAAGGTAATAGAGATGACCCTAAAAACTATAGAGGTATGTATACTAAATTCATGTTACAAAATATACAGCAGAATCTTAAATAACAAACTAATGAAATATTCCGAAAACTTTATTCTAGAAGTACAAAATGGATTTAGAAAAGGACGATCATGTATAGACCCAGCCTTCTGCCTAAAATTAATAATAGAGAAAAGAAGAGAATATAATTTAGAAACACATATTGCATTTATTGACTTTGAAAAAGCATTTGACAAAGTTAAAAGAAACATATTATTTAACATATTAAAAGAAAGACAAATACCAAATAATATCCTAAAAGCTGTCACAAGTATATATGAAAATAATCAAATACAAATAAGATTAAATCATGAGCTATCATATACAAGAGAGATAAACCAAGGGGTCCGACAGGGATGTCCCCTCTCAGCAACTCTTTTTAATATCTACTTAAATGAAATAATAATAAAATGGAGTAAAAATTAACATCAAGGAATTAAACTTTCACCTACAGTTAACTTAAACACTCTCCACTTTGCAGATGACCAAATAATAATTACAAATTCTGAAGATAACTTACAGAAAGCTATTTTAAATCTAAATGAGATATTCAAAGATTATGGTATGATAATATCAACGGAAAAATCAAAAACTATGGCCATTAAAGGACAAGATCCAGCAAGAACTAAAATAGTATTAGATAACAAGATCTTAGAACAGGTGAATTCATTTAACTACCTAGGATGTATGATCACTTATGAAAATGAAAAAGATATAAACATAAAAATTGCAAAATATTTAAAAATAACAGGAGTAATTAACTCTATATTTAAACCAAACCTAGTTCAAAAACAAACTAGGCTAAAAGTATACAATACATTAGCCCTACCGGTCTTAATGTATGGAAGCGAAATCTGGACAATAAAACAAAAAGACAAACAAAGATTAACAACAGCAGAAATGAAGTTTATGAGAAAAACTGCAAAGTATACCCTATTCGATCACAAAAGAAACGAAGATATTATGAAAGAATTAAACCAAGAGCCAGTAATTGAAAAAATTAAAAAATATAAACATAGATGGATGGAACACGTTCAAAGAATGAAAACAGAAAGATTACCAAAACAAGCCTTAAAGTACAAGCCATTAGGAAAAAGAAAACCAGGACGTCCTCTTAAACGATTCGACGATGACTTCTAAGGCCGGAACAGGCCATACTAGGCCTAAATCCTTGATACGTATGATGATGATGATGACCATGCACAGCATGAAGACAAAACTATATTCATAGTAGGTGAGGATCATACTTGAATCTCTACACAGAATACCAACTGAACATATGAGCCCTAGATTACTGTTGAAGACCTACAATAAATACTCCAGGATTATAGTGCATTAGGGGGATATACTTTAATTTTCTGTATGAAGTCTGAAAGCTAATCTAGACAAGATTACAGTATCACTTCAACAGATATTGAATCATTAGTTATATTTTCTGACTTGCATAGAACTTGACCAATAGAAGGTGATTTTTACATACTGAGGATTATGAGTGTGCAACTCCCTTGGTAGATCCACATTTATTATTTAGTTATTTATTGTTTTAAAAAAATACTGTATGAAAATTGTCACTCTATAAATATTACATATACAAACATTGAATATACCTATAGTGTACAGACTGCCTCCTGGGAATATTATTATTATTATTACATGACACCTCCAGGAAGTCCAAAGACTCATCGAGGGAGGGCACCTGCTCTACAACTCTCTTTCTTCACCACTCAATCCACCAACTACCACCATCATCTACACCAACACCATCTACTGTCCACCAGCACTATTATTTTTCACAGACAATCACAAACATCCATACCCATGGCAGGATTTGAACCCACAGCCTTTTGACTGGAGAGCGGATATGCTAACCACTCGGCCAACCATGCTGGCTTTTTTTTTTCCTTTTTTTTTTACCAAACTACAAATGAAAAACTTTATTTTTTGTTTACAGATGTATATGAATTTCGTTATTTATATAAAAATAAATTTGTTGTAAATCAGCTTTATATATATAAAATAAAATCTTGTAAAATGGCAATTTGGTTGGCATGTACTACATGTATTAACTCTTTCTTTGTTTTTGCTTTACTCGTGGATTTCAATTTCAATGAAAATTGAAATTATGATAGCAGAAGACTTTAACACAGATATGCCTCATTTTCTAAATTTTAATAACTTAATTAACTCACAGCCGTATATGTATTGCCAGCATGGTTGGCTAAGTAGATGACACCTGTAGGTGTTTGTAAGTTTCTTTAGATGTTAACATGAATTTCATTGCCTAGTGTGATTCCACTACCACTACTTTACTTGGAGGTCTGAAGTAGCTAGAAAAGCTAGAGCAGGGTTCTTCTAAAATTATCTAACTCTCAGCACATCTGTGGTACTCAATGTACAGTAGATTTAGAACATTTTTGGGGTGGTATCCACATAAACACATATACATCCCAAGTGGGCTCCCTGCAGAACATAAACATAACACTGTGCTTTTTCTCTTAGCTTACGTTATCACTTACTTACAGTGTAAAAGTACCACAGTTTCTCAACAACTTATATGTTTCAATCATATCAGTCCTACATTTTCTTCTGTCTTCCAAAGTCCTGATGTTATTTTATTTACCTTTATATCATTCCAGATGTTTACTCATTCCCCACAAAATCTGGGTGACCAGATCTGCACATAACAGTACAGATGTAGACTTGTCACCCATCACCTCCAAGATCTCTTGCCTCCTCCACTTCCTCTGTATCATCCCATAAATAGAATACATGGGCATTCATCCCTGTAAAGTTCTGGGATCTGAAGGTAAAGATAAAGGAGATCTGAAGCAATCAAGGTTTTGACCACTTTTGGCTGAAGAAATACAAATTGTCTATAATTTGATGCTTCCATTTTGGCACCCCTTTATGATTTATTATTATCATTATTTGACACCTCCAGGGAGTCCAAAGACTCATCGGGGGGAGAGCACCTGCTCTACAACTGCTTCCACCACTCATTCACTAATTATCCACCAACTGACTGCAACTATCTCAACACCATCTACCGCCGACCACCACCACCACTAGTTTTCCCACAATCACAAACATCCATGCCCACGGTGGTATTTGAACCCGCAGTCTTTTGGCTGGAGAGCGGATATGCTAACCACTCAGCCAGCCATTTAATACTCTCATAACTTCTTTATGAAAATATTAGGAAAATGTAAGTTACCAGGTTTGACTGCTTGCATTAAACAAACATGTCAGTGATTCTGTCTGTTCCTTGATGCATTTTCTTAAAATGTGGCACAATCTCACTCAATTCTACTGCTCCATTTAAGTATACAGAATTGCTACTCTGAATACATCTGTTTCATTTACTTGCAGTTCAGTCAGCCTATCTAAAACATTTCACAGAACTGCCATTCCATTCATCAAGGTTCTGAATGGGCCCTTATGTGTCCATAACCATCAAAGATATCCTTGGATTCCTATGCCTGCCTTAGCAATACATATAGAGTATTCTCAGTCACTTTTTCTTTGCTTTCTCCAATCATAAATTTGTTTATGTGCTTACTAAGTTATCATATTTGCTACCATGTATACATAATATGTACAGACATTTTTTTTTTACTTAAATGTAAAATTGACTGTCTTGTTTTATTGTTTTGTAGGTTGAAGATTCTCTCAAAAAGCCTGATGAAGGTGGATCAAACATCCGTATAATATACAATAATTTGACATGGCCAGAAAATTCTACTTTTCTAGTTAAGAATACAAAAGATGGAGCACTTAAATATTCACTGACACCTCTAAATGTATCTAATGAAATCATAATTACAGGATATGTAGAAGCAACATCTTCCAAGTGAGTTTCAATACCACTTTTTGAAATTAATAGTGATTAAATTTTTTTAATTATCTTAAAGTTCTTGAAATAATTTTAATATGGCACCAGCCTGGTATTTCATTAAAAGATTGAATATTTATTTATAATTTAAGATAATAAATTTAAGATAAAAAAAAAAAACCTTTTGTATTATAGTGGCTTATGTCAAATACAACAGCTTACCTAGCCTACACTGTATCCTGCAACATCTGTAAAAATGCTCAAATCCAAAAATGACTTGGAAATGAACAGATACAGAAAACATTCTTCCTGCTCAAATGGCAGTTGAGCATTTAAACCCTTTCCAAGGATATTGGGTGCAAGAACTTCTACTATTCCACACTTCGACCTCTCTCTCTCCTTACTTCGGCGATGTAACATTATTTAAATTAAGGGGATATTAAATCCCACATTATTTCAAAGCCGAATAAGAAACTCAAAGATCGGAATCAAGGAGTCAATCAGAATCAATAATGTGAGATTTAATATTCCCTTAATTTAAATAATGTTACATCGCCGAAGTGAAGCCTATTGGCTCTTTTATTTAAGTAATTTATGGGTGCACCTTTTTGACAACTCCTATAGCAAAGTACATAAGTTCTTTTTGCTATGACGTCAGTATTACCTGGTCTACCTACTCACTGATGAGACCTCAATAAAGGTTGAAACTGGTCTGGGTAGTGACTTTCTACTATAATGTATAACATCATACATCTCCTAGGAGATGTGTTTTACATTATAGGTAATACTAAGAATAGTGATCAGAACTTTACCCACCTTTGCAATGAGTTGCCCTAGTGTTGAACTGCGTGCTTTAGCTGACGCTACAATCCACTGAAACTTCTATAGTTTACTATATTCGGCACGAAACTCCTTGATTCCGATCTTTGAGTTTCTTATTCGGCTTTGAAATAATGTTGGATTTATTATCCCCTTAATTTAAATAATGGTGAGTGTATGGTGGGCTGTCCACTGCAGGTAGCACTTGCAGTTGACTCCCTGCGCTTCCATCTCAGTATGGTATCAATGATTGTTGACCTGGGATGGCCCAGTTTGTCAACAATTTGCTGAACAGATAGGCTTGAAACATGACATCCTATCACAAAGCCTCTTTCAAACTCTGTTAATTCACTTCTCACAAAGCCTCTTTCAAACTCTGTCGATTTACTTCTCATAGCTATTTCATCTAGACACAGTTGCACTGACTTGGAAGCATCATATTCCTCCAATTTATATTAACTATGAACATGTAACTCGTTACATGGCGTGATACACCTTGCCCATGGGGGGGGGGGATATCTGTTGACTTCTTTCCAAGCAGTATATGCAACTTTCCTTCATGGGTTGAAACTTCTTTTTTGAGTGGCTGTACTATGGAACCACTGTCAATCTTTATACTTATTTTCCTTCTTGCCATTGCAGCAAAATTTTGTGTTATTGGAAGTTTTTTCCCACTTGGTTAGACCAAAAGAAATTAGTTTAATCCTTTATCCAAGTATAAGCAAACAAAGTTTGTGCCTGAAGTATCTTCAGGACTGAGGCAACTCGTGGTAAAGGTGGACCAAGTTCTCATCACTCCTTGTCTTAGTATCTCCCATAATGCAAAGCACACCTTGCAGACATGTATAATTCTATGCATTAAGGGAAGGGCCACTAACTACCCAGATCGGTTTTGACCTTTATTGAGTTCTCATCAGTGGGAGCCAGACCCAGAGGTAGTGATAATAATAATAATAAGGTGAGACACCTTTTGGCAACTTGTGTAGGTAAATATGACTTCTCCATTGCTTCCTCCATAGTATCACCATTTCTGGGTCTGACTCCCACTGACAAGACCTCAATAAAGGGCAAAACTGGTTGGAAGCTTGGGTGATGAATGGCAATGCTGTAGCTATGAAGTTAACTGAGGCACGGCTGTTGCTGTTACCCCTCAGATGAGATATGAGCAAATGAGCAGCTCTGATCTGTGGTGGGGTGAGCCTGCCACAGTGTAGAGCCAACTGGTTCTGAGAGCTCTTCTCAGTGGCAGGGTGAGCCTGTTACTGAGGGGAACAATGCTGAGTTTTTGGAGTTTGACCTGTACTTGAACATTCAGTAAAGGTCAAAACCAGTCTTGGTATTGGCCCTTCCCTTAATGCATAGAATTATACATGTCATCGAGGTGATGTGCTTTGCATTATGGGAGATATTAAAACAAGGAGTGATGAGAGCTTGGTTCACCTTTACCACGAGTTGCCTCAGTCCTGAAGATACTTCAGGTGCAAACTTTATTTGCTTACACTTGGATAAAGGATTAAACTAAATTTATTATTTTCTGTTATCATTTTCATTACTTTAGTATGCTTCCTAAAATATATCTTAAAGAAGCCTAAGATTTTAGAAGATACATTTTAGGAAGCATCAACTGTGATAATTGAAGTTACACCACACAGCAGATAATTTATTTCTATTTTTTTAATTTCAACTCTATACACGAGAGAATACAAAACCTATAGAACATCAGTGACGTGTGGTCGAGAGTTAAAAATTTAGGATATGTTTGTGTTGTGTATTTTTGTGTTTCTTGAATAGCTGAAGTATAAGATAGGAGAATTGCATGAACACGACTGTTCCAAAGGACAGAGAATGGAATGAAAATGGTGGAGGAGGAGGAGAGAAGTTGACTTGAAAGCTATTTGTTCTAATTGAAATTAATTTAGGTGATTCTAATGTATTTTGAGGTAGTAATTCCAAGTAATCTAAAAAAAAAATAAATAAATAAAAAATTCATCATCATCATCATCAAATTCCTGCCATGTACCCTCAAGGGGGGTGTACAGGATATGATAGTACTGCATTAAAAATTTACATCATTATTAATTTCCTATCTACAATTTTCCTCCAAATCAGTCTGTTACTTGTCAAGTATCCAACATTATCAGATCTTATATTTCTCTCGTCTAAGGCACTTTGTACTGTATCAATCCACCTATATCTTGGTCTTCCTCTGGGTCATTTTCCTGCCAACCTGACAGAGAACACTTGTTTTGCTAATCTTTCCTCGCCCATTCTGTTTAAGTGACCATACCACCTGAGATTAGCTCTGCTAACGCATTCCTGGATGCTGACAATGTCAAGTTCTTTCCTAATATCCTCATTTTTAATATGATATTGCCATTGATGCCATCTGTTCTCTAATCTTCCTCAGGACTCTGATATCTGCAGTCTCTAGTCTTTGGTCAAGTGTTTTACTTCTGACCTAGCTCTCAGATCCATAAGTTAAAAATGGTTTGAACACTGTCTTGTATACAGCTAATTTAGTGTTCCTACTAATTTCTCTCTTATTCCATATGAATTTATTCAGTTGACTTCCTACCATACCAGCTTTATTGATCCTGTTGCCTATTTCCATATTTAATTTACCATCTTCAGTAAAAATCGTGCCTAAGTAGCTGAAATGTTTTACTTGTTCCACAGGTTCTCCATTCACAACGCAGTTGATATTTTCAACGATTCTGCCTATTTTCATTGTCTTTTTATTGTTGACCTTCATACCATATATACAGTTTAATCAGGGAATTTCATAGATTTGTAGCGAATTTATTTAAAAGTATAACATCATCTGCATAAAGCAAAGAGCTGACATTAACATCTCCAATTTTGATATCATGTTTAATACCAATTTCCTTCATAATGTGATCCATGTAGATAATGAATAACTCAGAGGATAATGTACATCCTTGTCTGATGCCAGATTTAACATTAAACCATCTTCCTGTATTTCCTCCAATTCTAACTGCTGACTTACAACTCAAATAAAGACTAAGTATTGCTTGATATAATGCCCCACTGACACCATACAACTGTAGCATTTTGAATAGTTTCTCTCTCTCTCTTGGCACATTTTCATATGCCTTTTCCAGATCGAAAAAACTCAAATACAGATTTGTTATATTCCCATGCTTTCTCAACTATTTGTCATAAAGTGAAGATCTGATCCTTTTAGCCTCTATTTGGCCTGAATCCAGCTTGTTCTTCACCAAGCTTTATTTTTTCCACAATTCTTCTCAAGCGTTTCTCAAGTATACTTGCATAAATGTTACCAGCAACACTCAGTAGGGAAATACCTCTGTAATTCTCATATTCAGTTTTATTTCCCTTTTTTATATATGCGTACTATAAGAGCTCTACTCGAATCATCAGGAATTCTTCCCTGTGTCCAGACCTTCTGAACTATGCAGTGCAGCCACTGTAAGACTTTTATACCACCATACTTCAGCATTTCTGGTTGAATATCATCTACTCCTGCTGCCTTTCCACATTTCAAGCCTTTGATGGCTTTTTTCTACTTCAAGTATGGATATGTATTCCTGACTCTATGCCTGTTCAGGAATACAGTGTTTTTTACCACCGTGCTGTCATCACTGCTTGTTTCATTAACAATTTTTCAAATT
The DNA here is from genome assembly GCF_054136105.1 of Typopeltis vanoorti. Taxonomy (NCBI): domain Eukaryota; kingdom Metazoa; phylum Arthropoda; class Arachnida; order Uropygi; family Thelyphonidae; genus Typopeltis; species Typopeltis vanoorti. The sequence goes on along the minus strand of NC_143550.1, from coordinate 159,171,200 downwards.
AATTACTCCATATCATCAAGGATATCTTTTTCTCCCATTTTCATGTCACCTTTATCATCTCTAACTCCTTTTACAGCACTCTTTCCTCCATTTCTAAGCTTCTTCAACAACCTCTAGAATATCTTACCACCTTCTTGATATTTATTTTCTATGTTCTTGTCAAAGTCCTCCCATGACTTTTGTTTAGCTAGTTTTATACAGTGTTTAGCTTTCTTATGTTTGTCTCTGTATTCTCTAAGAGCACAAGCTGACTTATTTGCCAGGAACTTTTGATATGCTTTCTTCTTTTCCTTCTCTGCCTTTTTAACTTCCTGTGTCCACCATGGAGTTCTGATTTTCCTATTCTTGCAGACAACCTCGCCACTTGCCTCTCTGGCTGAATCAATCAGATCAGGGTTTTCTTCAAGGCTTGCCACCGAATCTCCAAGGTTTGGTTCCTGTTCTCAAACTCTTTCATTTTTTCTTCAATAATCTTTGTGTATTTTAGTCTACAGTTCACATCTGAGAGGTGCTCAACTTTTATTCACTTTAAAACTTTCTATCGTTTTGTTATTTTAAATATGAAATTCAATTTTAATCTGCTCAAGAGTAAATGGTGATCACTTCCAATTTTAAAATCCTCTGTGCACTCTAGTGTCCTGCACTAGTGAGAAAACATCACTATCAACAATAACATAGTCAATGAGACTTTCCTTATTCCTCACCTCTTCTCTCCATGTGAATTTGTGCACATTTTTATGTTGGAATGGTGTTAGTAATAACCAGTCCATGTCCTGAGCAGAAATCCAACAGATATTTGCTATTATTATTAGCTTTGCTCTTTTCTCCAAATTTTCCCAAAATATTTTTGTATGTCTGACAATCATTTCTTACTCTGCTATTTAGATCCCCAACAAGGACCAACTTTTCCCTTTAATATATTGTTCCTTTTATATTCGCTACTATAATATCTCTTTTAATATATTTGTTGCTTCTCATCAAGATTGTTCTTTCATGACTTTTTTTTTTTTAAGTCTGACTTAGTCCTCCTTACCATGGTTGTCATTCTCTTGGTCTGCATTGAGACCATGAGTACTGGTCTTGAATTCTTTCCATGGTATATTAGCAGATCATTCTTGCAACAATTCCTGTACATTTTCTTTTTCATGATTTTTGATTTTCCTCATCCATTTAACATGTCTGTGAATTATCCTCCTTACTCAGAGAATGTAGCTTTGATATTCATTTCTTCAAGCATGAGGAAGCAGCATTACACCTTTATCTACTTCTTTTGACTATTTCTTGCCCATTGCTGTTTCCTTTACCATGCAGTAGTTTGACATTTTTGGTGTAATTAATATATTTTGACTGAATTCTCTGTAAGAAATATTCAATCTTTTGGGATTAGCAAATTCTTGTATACAGATCAAAATAAAATTTATTCAGATTTTGCAAAAGCGTTTGACAATTTGTCAAATGACAAGCTGATAAGTAAATTGGTCTAGATGGACTTTGTAGATACTGGGTTATAGATCTGCTATGGCCTCTGAATAACCCACTGTCCTTAAGTCTTGCTTCATCAGCAACTTGCAGCAAATTTCCATTATGATAATGTTTATATCGTAATGCAACAACACTCATTGACATTTGCCTATATAATCAGTCTGTGAGGATTTTTTTTTAATTAAAAAATGGTTTTAGGAGAAATCTGAATGTTAATATGCAGTTGTTTGCCGACAGTACCAAGTTGGAGAGAGCTATGAGGAGTGGAGCAGATGTTGTGGGTTTGCAACTGGGCTTTGAGTGCACTGGTTGAATCAGTAAGTCAGTGGGAGTGACCAGTTCAGTGATACAAAGTGTAAGGTTTTAAAATTTGGGAAGCAAAGATGGGATGCAGAGTATACATCATCATCATCATCAAATTCCTGCCATGTACCCTCAAGGGGTGTACAGGATATGATAGTACTACATGAAAAAAATTACATCATTATTAACTTCCTATCTACAATTTTCCTCCAAATCAGTCTGTTACTTGTCAACACTCCAATATTATCAGATCTTATATTTCTATCGTCTAAAGCACTTTGTACCGTATCAATCCACCTATATCTTGGTCTTCCGCTCGGTCGTTTTCCTGCCAACCTGGCAGAAAACACTTGTTTTGCTAAGTATACAATGCAGAGTATACAATTGGTGAAAATATCTTAGAGAAGGTGGGGGAGATGAGGGATCTGGGAGTGATTGTGGATAAAGACCTAAAATTTCATGGACACATTGCTAAAATTGTGAGTACAGCATTATTGTAATTATTGCAGTGATTCAGAGGACACTAGTGCGTAGAATTAAGAATGTTGTTGGTCCATTGTATAAGGCTTTGATCAGACTGCATATGGATTACACAGATTTGGTCACCTGTGTTTCAAAAAGATGAAGAAATATTGGAAAGGGGCTAGAGATGGTTGACAAAGGTGGTTTCTGGTCTTTGGAATGTTGGGTATGAAGACAGATTGAGGATGTAAGATGCAAAGACTGGTGGATAGGAGGAAGATGTGATGAGACATAAGTTGCTAAGGGATTAACCACGCTACCGCATCAAAGTTATCATGGATGCAAAATTCATATAAAAATTGTAATACTATTGATATTACCTTTAAATATATAATGGATACGAAGCTTATGAGGATACGTATTTGATCCATAATGGCCGGTAAGGTGGTTAATGTGGAAGAGATTTACATAGAATTAGGGTATACAGGAGAAGAATGAAGTCATCTGTGGAAGCTGTATAAGAAGGCTGTGAGCAAGGGGTATGCAGAGCAGTTTTTTGCATGGAGAGTGGCAGGTGACTGGAATGCATTCTCCAATAGTGTGTGGTTAGTGCAGAGATGGTGAATAATATAAGTCATGGTATGATGTGACAGTGGGACCTCCTGTGATGAGTCTTTTGACTCCATGGAGGTCTGATGATGATGATAATTTTCAGGTCCACAGGCTTAACATATATAAGTTTGTTTTTGTTTTAGTTCATATAATGAAATGTATGCCATTAAAGTCATGTTTTTTTTTTATAAATTTTTGAATGTAAAATAAAACATGTAAAAAAACAAATTGCATACTGATATTTTTCTAGTTATGCGATTTACCTACCAGTGAATAGCACGACTCATAAAACTGATGCAGTAGGACATTCCTTTAAGATGAGCATGGGTGGAAGCTACATCATTGTTTTATCTACTTCATCAAATGGTACACTGGTAAGTTATTTTAGTAAATAGTTTTTAAGTTTTGCAGAAATGAAAACTCTAGTTTCCAGAAGATATTTAAGCTGGTCTCCCTAGATGAGACTGGCTAACCGACTTCATGTGAGGAATTCATGTATTTCTCTGTCAAGAAATTCCATAGGATTTATATGTATATGTATTTCTCTGTCAAGAAATTCCATAGGATTTATATGTTCTTAGTTCTCAATCAAAGGGCATGGTCATTTTTTGACTTTTTTTACTGAGGGACTAACTGTGTGTGTGTGTGTGTATCAAGGACATATATTCAGGGTGTATATTCTGTGGATATGTATCTAGCACACCCACAGAATAGCAGTATCACCAATATTATATTTTTGCATCTATTCCTGTTGAGGACTACCCTAATTGTTTCCTGGCTTTGCATGATTTCTAAAATTAAACACAATATGCTAATACTTCATGGAGAAGATACTTTTCGACTGTAAACATTGCATCACATTCACATTAATAGCCCGAGTGTGCAGTCACAAATTTGAGTCCTTTGAACAGATGTATAGATGGTCTAGCCAGTCAAGTTCTTAGCATTCCAGTGATTTTAACCATCCAGAAGGCAAGACAGGGGGGGAGGGGGAAGGAGTGTGCACCGAGACAATAGCACCCATAAATCAGTGGCTGTGATTGGTTATTGTGTCAACCAATCCATGTGAATGTTGTCATTTGTCATGAGGGTCACCAATGGAATATGGTTTTTTTACATTTAGCTATCTGTTATGATATTAAATAGAATGTCATAAGAAGTGAAGTGTCAGTGGTTGAAGTTTGGGAAATAATTTTCTTTCTATTTTAAGTGCATCTTTTTTATGCATAAAGAATTCAATGCATTTGTTGACTAGATCAGAATGTTTTGTGTTGAGATGTCAGGTAAGTTGCGAGGTAAGTCAGGCTTCATAGCTTCATTTCTCAGAACAGTAGCACAATGACACATTGAAGTTGTGGCAATTGGTCAGTGTCAGGGCATTGTATGAAACCAATTTTTAAATAGTTGTCCATGTACTTACAAGTGAATGCAGATTTTTTCTTCTGTGTGCTGGTAGTTTTCCCTTCCTCTTGTATATCTTAGAGATTGCTCCGTAGACTTGATCTGGATGAATCATTATTTGTTGCATCACAAACACCTTCAATAAGAGATTTCTTAACACCAAAATTAAACAAAGTCCCCTATCTCTTATTCATATTAAAATTTAAATCTGTAGGCCTATTACTTTTAAAAAAATCACGGCACTTGGGTTTCAAAACAAGCACTTACACATTGGAATGTGAACTTGCAAAGAAACAGTATTTAATATTACTAGATTTGAGAATTGGATACAGACTCTCTTGATCTTCAATTTCAGTGGAAAAATTTTCTTTGTACTTCTTTTCTGATTGGTCACTGACATTTGCAACATGTTATTTTGTTCAATTCTGAGATTGCCACCCATTGTTGTAATCAGCTTGCACACAATTTTTATGCCCGGTCATAAACAGCAGTATTCCCTTTCCGAATGTTAAGATTTCGATGTCAGAAAATTCCCAATCATTCACAAATACTTCCATGTGTAAAAATATGTGGCTTAGTCACTGACATTTGCTACACAGACATTATTTAGATGTTCTGGGTCTGAGCTTTTCGACACACACAAATATTATTCTCCTCAGAATATTTCCACTATAAAATATTTATTCATGAAAAATGCTTAAAAAACTAAAATGACAAATTCTAGGAGAACCTCTTGCACATTTATAGTACATTTCAAAGGAGAGACAGTTAGAAATGATTCAGGTTGTTGGGAGAATGATAAGAATTATCATTCTCCCAGACACTTGTGAATAAGGAGGTGGCATACTGACCAGTTATATCACTCTAACACACTTAAACAATCAACACCCCAGAATCCAGTTCACCTTGGAAAAAGAAAACAACAACAGTCTCCCTTTTCTAGACACTCTGATTACATGCCAGCCAGATGGATCCCTGGCTTTCTCTGTTTACAGAAAGTTTAATTCACCAACAATCCCCCCCCCCTCACAACAATATGGGATTATAAGAACCCTGTTTAACAGGGCTAAATTAATCTGTTCAGACAACAATTCCCTAACTACTGAACTTAACCATATCCTTAACACCTTCTTAGTTAATGGCTACAACCCCCAAAAACTCCAGAAAATATTAAAACAGTTAAACCCCCCCTTCTTAACAGAGATTACACTAAATCTATCACCATTCCATAAATCTGGGGCATGTCTGAAAAGCTCACAAAATGACCTAACTACCACATAAGAAAATTTTTTATCTGGTAGTTTTTATGTGGTATCTGAACACAAAGACTGCATCTGATTTCACCAATACAGCCACTTAGGACTTGCAGACCATGCACTAGATAACCACCACAGAATATGCTGGAAGAAAACCACTTTGCTACACCGTAGCAAATACAAATATGAAAGATTGCTCTTGCAATCAGCTTCAGCTCAAAAAAAACTTTTCACACCTTCCTTATACAGTTTCCAGCAATGGCCTCTTGTTCTACTTCCATCTCCCATTCTATGAAAAATCTCTTCCATGTCAACCCAATAACAATTCCTGACTAGCTTACATGTCTCAATCATATCATCTCCCCCTTCCTCCTATTCACAAGCCTCTGCAACTTATATTTTCTGAAGACAACTGACTTCCTTTTTGAATCTTCTCCAGATCCTTTCCAACATATCCTCATCATCATAAAAACTTGGTGAGCAAATCTGTGCACAATAATCCATATGAGGTCTGATCAAGGCCTTATACAATGGAATCATAACCTCTGTTTCTGCATGTCATGGTCCTCTGCATCATTGCCATTATCTGATGTGATGTCTTCACAACTTGTGCAACATGATCCCTGAATTTCAGGTCCTTGTCCACCATCACTCCTAGATCTCTCATCTCCTCTACCTGCCTACCTACCATCCGGTGTTACAGCCTGTTGTGAGCCTTTACCTCCTGTACAACTTTGCTATAATCTTCTGTCCTTGACTAATCTTTCCCAGCCTTTCACTTTCATAGTAGTCAAGTCTTGGATTATGTCATCAGTCCATCTTAATCTCAGTCTTCCTTTTTTCCTTGTAGCATATATCTTATCTCTCAGTATTCTTCTTGGCATGCAGAAGTTTTCCATTCTCTCTACATGACCTAACCACTGATGTCTTCACAACTTATGCAATGTGGCCCCTGAATTTCAGGTTCTTGTCCACCATCACTCCTATCTCTCATCTCCTCTACTTCCATTAAAGTTTTCCCATGAAGTGCATACTTTGCAACATTGAACAACAGTTCCTCTTACCTGCCCATTCATGCAATCTATTCAAGTCCTCTTGTAAGGCAATAACATCCGCTTGACTCTGTATTGCTCTCCCCAGTGTGAAACCTCTCTTGCAATTACATACTGATGAAATGATGAGATATTTGAATCTTGATCCTCGTGTGTCCTTCTTTACGTGCTGCCTAAGATAGTTAACTTTCAAGAACTCGAAATTCATTTTCCTTATTTCCAAATGCCATCTCTTCATTCCAATCTATACCACCATAATTAAAATCACCCATAATAATTACTCTTCCTTTGTTCACTAATCCAAGTTGTTTATATATTTCAGGCGGTGTAGTGTAACCTCCATGTTACACCACACTGCCTCATAACCATTGGCGGCACTATTTTCTCCTTTCATGTGTCTACCTTATGTGGACTTAATTCCCCTGCTATCATCAACAGCTCCCCCCCCCCTTCTTTCCCTTTCTATCCTTGCAAAAAATACTGTACCCTTCCATTTCTATTCCTGTTATGATATTATCTTCATTCAGCCATGTTTCACTTATCCCAATATTGTTTTTCACTTATTTCACTTATTAGCCATCTAATTTGTCTAAACGTTTCCTTCTCACTGCCTTCCACATTACCAAGTCTATAGCAACACCCTACTAAACATTTCACCCTGTTCACCTCACTTATTGCATCCAGCATGGCTCAGCTCTGTAAATAGGATTAACATTCTTTGTTCTAACTTCACCTTGTGGTTATGCTGATCCACTGATGATGACCAGTTAATTTCTGATTGAAATATTTCCAGTAATAAAATTACTATATTCTTGTGAATATATGTGTCTAATATACAAAATCATGCCACAAGTGCTATTAAAAATTATGAACGTTGAAGTCTCTAAGGAAGTTAATCTCACTGTTTTTAGGGTAATTAGACTGTAGAAAATCAACCTCCAGAGATAAATAATCAAAGAATGATTATCAGAATTAAGATAGTGGTAAAGGCAGTAAATGAAAGCAATAAAGTGTGGCAAGAAAATTTAAGTCAGAGTGAAATATAAGGTTTTATTTTATTTATTTATTTGCATAGAATGTCAGGATAGACACTTATGGGAGAAATCATGCTGGATATACTGTGGATAGTTGGAGATGACGCTAAACTGGGAAGACAATAGCTAATAAAGGTGGTGTAATAAAGATCCTGTAGGATGATTTTAATAGACTAATAATGTAGATAAAAGATAATGGTTCAATTTGGCAATGCATCAGGTTGCACTTTGGGATGAAAAGATTAAAAGCTATGTATTACATTGATAGAAATGGCTGCAGAAATTGAAGAGGCTAAGAATTTGGAAATGACGATAAATGGAATTGAAGTTCAGAAGACATATTATACAAGTGTGTAAAATAGCTCAAAGGATCACATAAATGTTTGAGAACATGTTAGAGGTAAGAAAGTTATTATCCCTCTTTATGAGGCTTTGATACAACCTTAGCTACTCCTATATAAATTTTGGGCATCTATCTTGGTAGAGGGAGGAAGATACAGATGGTAACAAATCTATGGAATGCCCTTCCTCCTCCTTATGAGACTTAAGTGGATGCTCATTAGAAATATGATAGAAGCATGTAAATTTAAGAAGGAGCTTTGCAAGATAGTTGCAGGAAAAATTTTTTGAAGAAGCACAGGAGGAAAGAGGCAAAAGCATCAATCCTATGGTTAGTAAACCTGCAAGGACTAGATTTTTTTGCTTGGATAGTGGTAAATAAATGGACTGCTTTGCAGTACTTTGTCAGTTAATGAGTTCAAGCAGAAGTATAATAGATATTGTGATACTGATGGTTAATGTTGTCCTCCCATAATGAGTCTTTGGACTCTGAGGAAATGACTGTGTAATAACTATCAAGTGAGGCCTTTACTGAAAATATTTCAGGGTTTGTCATAATATTATAATACTTTCATTTGCTAAAATAAAAAAGTTGTATGTATTTTTTATGTAATGGAAAATTAATGTGATCTAAATTATTCATTAATCTTTTCAATGCTGAGAAAATAGTTAAGTATAAAATTGTTAAGAAAATTCTCCATGCTGACTTATTTTTACAATTTCCTTTTATAATTTAATTATCAAGTAACATATAAAATTTGTTTCCAAATCAAGATCAACTAAAATTTTGTCACTTATAAGTTATGTTTTATCGAAAATGCTGTGCAATATTTTTTATGTAGTTCTGAATGTTCTGCATCACCTTCATCTTTTCAAAATTTTTCCACTGTATGATATCTGCTCTCCCTCCCCCTCCCTAAGTGAAATGTTTGAAGAATCAAGCAGATGTCAGACCTGGCAGCTGCCAGGGGCCCAAGCTAAGTGGAAAATTTTAAAAAAATCTATAAGAACAATATAGATATTATGCATTTGATGAAGAATTGGAACAGTTTTTACTATTTATAAAAGAAGATAAAGACAAATTCAGTACTGCCACACAAGTATACCAAGCTGCAAGAGAAATGTTATGAACTTTTTTAAATGTAGAAATTTTTTTAGAGACCCCGTAAATTTTACCACCAGGGGCCCTCAGCTGGCTTAATCTGCCCCTGCCCCTTGCAGTACCTAGTGAACTAGTGGGATTTTTCTTTTTTATGTTAAGGGAAGAACCAGGGATCAGAATATGTTCATTTTAATCTCAATGATTGGTCACAAAGTGATGCACACCCCCATTTTAATGGTTGCTCTCAGTGTATGGAAGTTTTGAATATTTCCTTTTATAGGAGTCAATTAAAAATGTGTGGGTATTATATTTTTTCCTGCTTTTACTTTGTACAGTGCCTGAAAATTTAAAACTTATGTAGAGTAGGAAAAAGAAAAAAAAAAGGAACATTTTATACTGCATTTCAAGGTCTTACAAACTATCAGGAGAACTTATCATCATGTTTGACTTATCAACTTTTCTGATATTATGTTATTGTATTGTGTTACACAGTAGACTTCATGATTGGCTGATTGAAATCTGATGATTTCTTGCAATTTTCAAGATTTATGCTCAGCTTGCACATTTTCTTGCTATTTTTACTATCTCTGGGAATGCTCTGACCATGACACATTGTCTATGAGACTTCTGCTATATGAACCAGTGCAGATATTTTCCTCCATATAGCAGTGTAGAAAGAGAAAAGAGAGGTTCTTGAACTGAAGTGAACTGAATTTTATTCATGATAGTTATCGGCACATGCCTGCAAAATTCAAATGGGTTTAAAAGCTGTTTTGGTAGAATATGCAAAAAAGTGCACTCAAGAATGCCATTTTTAAACTGCTATTTGAACAAGATAATTCAAGCTTAGCTGTGAAAAGGTTAAATATAATAGATTAAATTCATGTGAAAATTCATTCACTTTAATTTAATTAATAATTCACATTAAATTCATTTTTAATTTACTATTAATATAGAATATAATTATCCATTATATTTAATTATTTCTTATTTAGATTCAAAGGAAACATATTGTTGTGCAGCCAAACTCGGTTAGTATGCTGTATTTGATTCCACAGTATGTTGTTATCACTGCTGGAGAGATCATGTTTTCTATTACTGGTTTGGAATTTTCATATTCTCAGGTATGGAATTTTTACATGTTGCTTTTTCTACTGATGATGCTCAAATAGCTATTTTCAAATTTTATATATTTTTTATTTATAGAATCATTTTTGTATGTTTTAATAAATAGATAGCTATAATATCTCAACTTGAATGTAAAGCATTAAGTGACCTGTTACAGCCAAGTAACATGGCTTCCTAGAAACTAATTATTTCTATGATGGTAAGTTAATTATTTCTACATAGTCTGCTTTTTTCATCTTACTTGCAGTTATTCTTTGGCTAGTTTTCAAACAAATTTCTGAGATGAAAAAAACATGCCCTCTTTGTATGAGAATGGCCAACTCACTTTCACTTGAAAAGCTCTTATGATGGCTCTTCATATTCTAAACAGGATTCCAACTCCAGCCAGAGGGTATCATATTAATGAATGAGCTAGAGGATTCTGCAATAACTTTAAGGAAGAGTAGAATGTTAAAAACTATAATTCTAAGTAAGAAAGTCTGTATAACTGTATATTTTTTTCTTAAGCTAGAGATTGTAACAAAGTTGTATGATAAGTTCTTATGATGGTTCTTCACATCCTAAACAGGATTTAGACTCAGGCCTATCCAGCCAAAAGGTATTATTATTAATAATGATAATATTATTATTAACATCAAACATCCATGCAGTCAAAAGACTCATCACAGGAGGTCTGCTTGCTATTGTGAAAAAAAAAAAATCTAATCATGCCTTAAATCCATTCATTCATTCGTGCACAGTTTTTTCATCACACTTTCATGTGGTGTCTTCCACTCACCAGTCACTCTCTCGATGCAAAGAATCTTCTCACTCCCTTACCTACACCATCCTTATGTAGCTTTTCTCTCTACTCTGTGAAAAATCTCCTCCACAATACATTAATTTGGTTACAACTCCTCGCCAACTTATATGTCTCAATCATATTCCCTCTCCTTCTATTTCCATGGACCAAACATTGCCTTAGTGAACCTTCTCTAGACCCTCTCTGATATATCCTCATTCCCTTGAAAACCAAGTGACCAAATACGCACACAACAGTCCATATGAGTCCTGAGCAAGGCCTTATACAAGGGAACCATTTTCAATTTGCCAAATAGATAATTCGTTCATAACTGCTTTACATATTTCAACACCACTGATATGCTCAGGTGTGTTACAAGGTTAATCCTCTCTTTGCATACTTCGTCATCCCTAAAAAATCGAGCAAAGATTGCCAGCCTAGCTGATGATGTAATGTCTGTGCTCTCATCAACACGAATAGAAAAGAACTTACATGAAGCTAAACTTTTGTTAATTGTTCTGCTTTATTCCTTTCCAACTTGACTAATCCTTAATTGTTTTTCTACTCACAGACAATTCTTTAATGGATTGAATAATTTTTACCTTTTCTGAAAGATTGTCAAAAAGGAAAGGAGCACATTCTAGCCATGCTTCTTTAATATACTCCCCATCACTGAGTGGTTTTCCATGTTTGGCAATAACTTTTGAAACCTCAAAACTAGCAGCAACTAAGTTGGAACTAGGTCTACCTGAAATAAATTTCATCAATGTATCGGACTGTTTTTTTGTCTTGCTCAGTTCACGAGAAATTAATTCTCTCTGTTCTTGCTCACTTTTATTGCTTAATTTCTTATGAACAGTTTCAAAATGTCTCTTTACAGAAGAAGTCTTACAAACAACTAATTCAGAACATAACATGCATAATGCTTTATTATCTTTCTTAATCATGCCAAATTTTTCAGTCCAGTAATCTTTAAATTGTTTAATATCATTTTCATTTGAGTGTCTGTTTCTTTTCTGGTGGTTGTGACATTCTGCTCAATCCGTAAAGAGCAGGTAGCAAATAAATAAATATAAATATATTTGGGATTAAGCTGACCAAATTGTATTCTTATTGGCTTAAACTGATATACAAAATGATGGTACAACATGACAAAATTTCATGCCAGCTGGGGCGTCGCCCGGTTAAACAAGGACCCCATTGTTTTTGCCAGGGCACCAGGCGAACAGCGAAAAGTCAGCTACTGGAACAAATCTAAAAGCACACCCCAACTCAACATCACCAGAGTTAAAGATTGGTACTATCAACATAAGAAGTCTGAATGGCAAAGAAATGGAGCTAGCTGAGGAAATAGATAAGTACCAGATCGACATAATAGGGGTGACTGAAACAAAAAAAGACAAAAACTGGTGAGATCTTTCTGAGGAATAAATACAAATTGTTATATTCAGGCAATGACAATCAAGGAAAAGAAGGAGCAGCCATAGTATTCAACACTAAATACGAGGCTAATCTTGAATGGCAGGCAGTCTCAAGTAGAGTGATGTGGGCAAATAACAAAATGGAGAACCGGACAATGAGACTTATTTGTGCCTATAGTCCCACAGAAGGCACTATTAAGATAGAAGTGGAGGAATTTTTTGAGGCTCTAGAGAAAGCAACTGACACAATGGAAAAGGAAAAGTTGGTCCTTCTTGGGGAGCTGAATAGCAGAGTAGGAAATCATTGTCAGACATACAAAAATATTTTGGGAAAATTTTGAAAAAAGAGCAAAGCTAATAATAATGGCAAATACCTGTTGGATTTCTGCTCAGGACATGGACTGGTTATTACTAACACCATGTTCCAACATAAAAATGTGCACAAATTCACATGGAGAGAAGAGGCAAGGAATAAGAAAAGTCTCATTGACTATGTTGTTGTTGATAGTGATGTTTTCTCCCTGGTGCAGGACACCAGAGTGTACAGAGGATTTGAAATTGGAAGTGATCACTATTTAGTCTTGAGTAGGATAAAATTGAATTTCATATTGAAAAGAATGACATGTAAAAAAGTTTTAAAGTGAATAAAAGTTCAGCAGCTCTCAGATGTGAACTGTAGACTAAAATACACAAAGATTATTGAAAAAAAAAAAAATGAAAGAGTTTGAGAACCAGAACAAAACCTTTGAGATTCAGTGGCAAACCGTGAAGAAAACCCTGATTAATTCAGCCAGAGAGGCATGTGGTGAGGTTGTCTGCAAGGATAGAAAAATCAGAACTCCATGCTGGACACAGGAAGTTTAAGAGGCAGTGAAGGAAAAGAAGAAAGCATATTAAAAGTTTCTGGCAAATAAGTCCGCTTTTCCTCTTAGAGAATACAGAGACAAATATAAGAAAGCAAAACACTGTGTAAAACACGCTAAACAAAAGTCATGGGAGGACTTTGGCAAGAACATAGAAAATAAATATCAAGAAGGTGGTAAGATATTCTGGAGGTTGTTGAAGAAGCTTAGAAATGGAGGAAAGAGTGCTGTAAAAGAAGATAGATGATAAATGTGACATGAAAATGGGAGAAAAAGATATCCTTGAAGTATGGAGTAATTACTTCGAAAAATTGCTAAATGAAAGAAACAGTGATAGCACAGTGGTAAAAAAACACTGACCACGCATACAGTCAGGAATGCACGGTAGTGAGCTATAAGGGGCTTGCGCAAGTCTTTGTTAAATTTTTCTCAAATTTGCAAGCCCCTTGTTCTTTACTTTTTATTTAAAAAAAATATATATATAATTTTTTGAAATATATTAAGCCACAAACTCGTTCGGTAACCTAACCTAACTACAACTCCCCTATAATGTTTCAACTCCCCTACTACTAGAGCAATTAAAAAGAATGAAGTTGCAATAAGAAAATGTCATTTCTGGCACAAAACTAAGTGCCAAATTATCATCCTACTCAAGAGATGGTTTTTTAGAAAAAATGGAACGAGTGCTCTCATTTTGGATTGAAGAATTAACTCAAAGAAGAATTCCTATAAGTGGTTATTTAATTAAACAAAAAGCTCTTCGGTTTTATGAAAAGATGAGGCAATTGGAGCCGTCTAGTTCTGCTTCCTAGACTGATACAGAATTTTCAGCTAGCAAAGGATGGCTAACCGGGTTTTTACAAAGGAATGCACTTCATAACGTGAAAATTACAGGTGAGGTTGCCGCAGGAGATGAAGAAGCAGACGAAAATTTTCAAGAGAAGTTAGCCAAAATTATTGAAGAACGGTGGATATTGTGCCGATCAAGTCTTTAACGCTGATGAAACAGGATTGTTTTTGAACAAAATGCCTACTCGAACTTACATCACAAAATTTGAGAAAAATGCAAGTGGGTTTGCTTGTGGATAATGCCTTAAGTGACGATGATATTATTGGATATCGATTAACTTTAGATATCGTCGAAGATCAAGAAAACTATAGTGAAGCGGAAGAAAAACTTGTTCCCCTTACTGCAAATATAATTCGAGAAGGTCTTCAACTGTGCAATAAACTGAAAATCATTTTCTTGTTAATGGCACAAATTCTGAACGAGCCTTTAAATTCCAATGTGAGCTGAAGAACTGTATGTCTAGATATCACGAGATGTTTGAAAAAATTAGCAAAATCATCATCGCAGAAAGTTTATGACTGATTACATTGTAAGAAGAAAAAAAAAATCAGCATAGAATGAGGGTGAAGCTAATTCTGTCTGTGAAGAACCATTGCCTTTACCATACAATCTGATGCGCTGACTCTCTCTTCTGGTGATCAAAGTGATTTCGCACCAGTTTGCAAATGTTGCCGAATATTGTCTAATAGCGACGATAATTCTGATGAAAAAATGTAAAAGAAATTGTTACTTTTCAATAAAATTAAATGAATAAATCTTGAAAACAAAAAAGGCAGCATCGAACGAGGGTGAAGCTAATTCTGTTTGTGAAGAACCATTGCTTTTACAATACAATCTGATGTGCTGACTCTCTCTTCTGGTGATGAAAGTGATTTCGCGCCAGTTTGCAAACGTTGCCAAATATTGTCTAATAGCGATGATAATTCTGATGAAAAAATGTAAAAGAAATTGTTACTTTTCAAAAAAATTAAATGAATAAATCTTTAAAACAAAATTAGGCATTCTTATCTTCCTGAATTTTTATAAACTTTTTTATGCAATTTTAGGTTTATTTTAATTCATTGCTTAAGTTTTATGTGGTTTTAGAAAATCATGGAACTTATCCCTAATTTTTCAATGTAAGTTAGATCTTTTTTGTGCGATTTTTTTTTATATGCGGTTTTCTGTGGAACGTATCTGCCACATAAAAAGAGACCCGACTCTGTGTGTATATATTTATTATTATTATCTGACACCTCCAGGAAGTCAGTGACTCATCGAGGGAGGCTGAAATTACCCAACTCAGCTATCATACCTTCCTTTAAATTCATTTACACTAGATGCACTCCAATGGTGGCCCATGAAGTTTTAAGTGGGTTGCTGCCTATACAAAATAATTTTTAAAAAATTATTTTTTTCGTAATTAGTAACCAATTTATTAATAAATAAATCTGTATATTAATAAATTGGTTACTAATTAGGAAAAAAGAATTTTTTTAAAAATTATTTTGTATAGGCAGCACCTCCACTTAAAACTTCATGGGCAGCCACTGATGCACTCACTACCCGTAAGGGCAAATTATTCCACTCACTCACTGCTCTCTGGGAGAAAAACCTAGCTCTTAGCCCTTTTTTGACTGTGAACAACCTTAACTTCCATGGATGCCCCCGTGTTCTCTCCCCACTTTCCATATAATGAAAAATTTCATCATTTGAAATGCTATAACACCCATTCAAAAGTTTATAGACCTCTATCATATCACCACGCTTTCTCCTGTTAATCAGAGTCTGTAATCCACATACTCTCAATCTTCATAATCTAAATCCCATAATCCAGATATAATCTTTGTAACTCTTCTTTGCACCCTTTCCACAGTTTCTTTATCCCCTTGGAACCTGGGAGACCAAATCTGCATACAGTAATCCAAGTGTGGTCTTATCAAAGCCTTATAAAAAGACAAAATTACTTCCTTATCCTTACATGTTAAGGTTTGCTTTAACATAGCAATTATCCTCTGAGTTGTATTTGCAACTTTTCGTATGTGACCTTTGAACTTTAAATTCTTATCCACCAATACACCAGATCCCTTATATCATAATATAATATGCTGCTGGAACTTATCATGCCACTCTAATCATGCCAAAGTGCATAACTTTACACTTACTAACATTAAACTGAGAGCCATTTTTGTTTGCCCAGATTTCCAGTGTATTTAAATCATTTTGTAATTACTGAATATCAGTAGCATCCCTGATTGCCCTGCCTATCTTTGCATCATCAGCAAACAATTGCAAATCTGATGATAGACCCTGCTTGATGTCATTAATATATAGATTGAACAATAACGGCTCTAGGACTGAACCCTGAGGTCAACGTTCCCTCTAAGCTGTGCACATGTGCACGCCCACACGCTTTACAACTAGCGCACAAAGCTAAAAATATGCGCACACTAGATTTTCAAGATGAAATTAAAATTTATTAATTAAAGTAGTTCCACCTAAACATCACTCTATAAATTCTTTATAAAATACGGTAACTTGGCAATGCTCAAGCCTATAACCTCGCATTTTTTATTACATTCTCGAAGTAACCCTATTTGAGGCTAGCGATTTGATGCCAAAGTGAAAGGGGTGTGGCTTAAATGTGTAATTTTTAAGTAGCATATAGAATGGCTCACGGTTTGTTTACATTTCCTGACTCATGGAAAATTCCCAAACGTGATTGGCTGATCAAATTAGTTCAAGATCATGAGGAATTAAAACAATGGTTTCATAATTTTAATAAAAATAATTAAATACTTTTAAAAACTAAAAAAGTGTTTTAAAAAACTAAAAGATAAAGTGTGAACTAAAATCTTTTAACTTTTTTGCTTAAATGATCAGTATGGTGACCCATATGGGTGCGCACATACTTTTTAAAAGAAGGCAAATTTTGCACACATGCAAAAATTTCTGTGCACACTCGCAGCAAAAAATGAGAGGGATCATTGCCTGAGGTATACCACTGGTTATTTATTTATTTATTTTTATTATTATTAATCTTTGTACTGGTTATGGGCAGTACTACCCTTACATCACATCCAGATTTGATATAGGCCTAAGCCTTTACAAGTGGTTTACCCTCCTGTTCTAGTTATCATTGTAGTCATTCTCTGGTGGCATCACCATGCCACCAGTGTGCCCTGTAGGGCCCTCAAGAAAAGAACTTTTATATCACTCTGCGTAAGCCCAAGCTGTTTTAAGTCCTTATAACTATCTGCACTTCATACCCCATGTAAAGAGATGGTGGCACTGGTAAACCTCGGAGTTGCCCCATGCTCTTCCCTTATCTTACTAACTAGATCTTGGTTATTTTTATAATAATTTACTTTATTATTATGGCTATAGGCTAGTGGGCACCCTGTTCCCACCACCTGAGCATCAACTACCCAAATGTCACCATCTCTTTTAATCATTAAGTCTGGCTTACGCAAACCAGCGGAGGTCCTATAATGTAGTTCCACTGCAGTCTCCCAACTTTTGTTTTTAAAGCGGTTGTTCAGAATGGAGACCACGGCATCATGCCTCCTCATGTGGACCCCATGGGTGCAGAAGCAACACTGGGCTATATGAGACAATGTCTCACCGTAGTGGCAGCCAACCCTATAGTTGGAGTCATCACTACCCCATCGAGCTGTGCGGGCTCGAGTAGGCGGGGCATTGATCCTTCCTGATAAGGTCAATATACTTGAACCCAAGGAGGTGTCTGGTGCCATCCCTTACCCAATCATGCTGGGGAGGCACCAGATATGACTCTTTTAAAGGAGCACCATCTACAGAACAGTGCAACAGAGATGCCCATCTCTTGTGTTTTTGCGAGTGCTGACTCGATTAAAGTACCTTGATAATGGGACCAGCCTTTAGCCTGCCTAAAGTCTTTTTGTATTAATGGGCTATAGAAAGCCTCTCTGCAGATGGGGGAAGAAGATAGTTCTAACTGTGCGATTCTTGACAGCCGCAGTCATGGGATCAGCCATGACTGCATCCTTTATCCTCGCATGGAAATATGCAGTAGGAGTGTCAGGCGGCAGTTGGAGTGATCTCATGGCTGAACGGATAGCCCTGTCCATTCGGGACAGTACCATCCTACCAAGCACCAACTTGTGGTAAAAGCGAGGTAGGAGATAGTGGGAAAGGAGAAACAGTCTTTGCTCGGGCTTGAGAGGAGCTTTCCTCAAAGAAGCGATCCCAGCTTCTAGGATAGAAGGGATAGAAGACCTTCCCTTTGGGGTGAACATGATACCGAGGTATCTCCACTCTTCCAGGATGGTCAAAGCATGCAACGGCTTCCCGTGCAGGGAAAACTCTATTGTCTTGACCTTAAGCTTCTTGTTACAACCAGAGGGGACAAGAGCTAAAGAGCAGGACTTCTCTACATTAATAGAAAGGCCTTGAATAGAGAAGAAGTCAACTGCCCGGTCAAGGAATTCCTGCAAGCCTATCTTAGTAGAGGCTACGAGAATAAGATCATCCGCAAAGGCCATAGCATTAAAGGAAGAAATGCCTAGAGAGTAGCCTATATGGCTAGGAAGAGAATGCAGAAACTCGTCTATGACGTAGTTAAAGGAAGGGGGAGATAGAGGATCACCCTGGCGAACACCACCACACTGCCTGAATAGAAGTTGCACGGGACCCTGTAGTGATAGTGATGGAGCTACCCAAGTATAGCTCCATAACATAGGAAAGAAAGGGTTCTGGACATCCAGCAATAGACAGCGCTCGAAGGAGAGCAGGAAGGGAGATGCTATCAAAGGCCTTTTGGAGGTCCATATATAGAGGCTTAAGGTTGGGAATTAGAGAGAAGAGAAGAAAGAAGATATATATTCTCTGCACAGCCATCCGAAGGGACAAAAGCTCTCTGTCTATAATCATGCTGTATATGTTGCTTAAGTCATTTAACTAATATTTTATGATAGAGTCTAAGTAACACAGGGGAGATAGTAATAGGTCTAAAGTCTGATGCACAACTTCAAGTTTCTTTCTTTGGAATGAAGATAGTTCTTGAAGCACATAAGTATGGTGGTATTACTTTACTGGAAAGGAGAATGTTCAGTAAGTCTTGAAGAATCTTCAACGGCACCTTCTGAAGCCTAGACATAGGAAAGCCATCAGGTCTGGAGGTGGAGAAATTGGATGGAAGAGCTGCTTTAATCTCCTGGATGGAGACAGGCTGGTATATTTGAAGGGCAGGAATGGACCTCAATATCATAGATTGGTCATCATAATCAGGGAGGTGTGGAGGTGGAGCAGAAAAGACGGTACTCCAGAATTTGACAAAATCATCATGTAAGTCTTCTATAGGTGGAGGGGAAGCACTATCAAGGATAGTTTTGGCACATTGACATCTATTCTTTTTATAGAGGGCCTGCATAGCTGCATAGGCCCTCTTCCTCTGCTTCCTATTTGACAAAGTCATTTTAGAATGAGACATAGGCTGATGTTGACGAGGCATGAAGTGTTCAGAGAATTCAGCGTGGAGGTAGTCATTCAATTGATCTGTGATATCCATTCTCAGAAGGTGAGTCTGGATGAGATATTTAAGAATTTGATGGTTATATTCTCGAAGAGGAGGATCATCAAGAGATGATGTCAGTCTGAGAATCAAAGCCTCTTCTTCAACAGCAGAATGGTAGCTGGAAGATGGAGAGGCAGGGACAGGAGATGCTGAGATATTACCTGTCCCTACCTGTGGCAGATGGGCTGCCAATTCTTGAAGTAAGGCTTTGTAATTGGCTTTCTGTCTATGACACTTGATGGCATCCAAGGATCTTAATGGAACGCCTTAAATAAAGCCTCATTGATTTTCTTTATCCTTTGAGCCATCAACTCGATCTCATGAGTGGCGAGGATCTTTTCTTTTTCAGCAGTCCAACGTGCTTTGACGTGCTCTGTTCTTATTGCAGCATTGGCTTCGGCTGGATGTTTCTAGGTGCGATGCATGCCAAGGCCAACTACGGTAGAGAATGCACACATTAAATCTTAAAAATTCACACCCACTGTATACCACTTTTTGATATCTGTATCAACCATTCCCTGATCCAAGTCAATAGATTATGTTCCAATCCCATATTCTCCAGTTTACACAACAGCCTATCGTGTGGTATCCTATCAAATGCCTTAGAAAAATCCAACATTATCATAGTATATCCATTCCCTTTATACAACTCGGCCATAACATTGTTATAAAAAATGAGCGAATTGCTCATATTTTATAACAATGTATATAAATATATATATATATATATATATATATTTTTTTTTTTTTTTAATTTCATAACTTTAATGAAAATTGGATTATGGGGTGTAAAAATGTGGACAGAGACATATAGACACTGACAAAAATTATAATTTGGACTCGAAAAATCTCATCATAATCACTCTCTGCATATACCAACCAAGTTTAAGCAAACCAAAAATTAGTACAATTATAAGCCGACCTACACACATGCAAATTAATGAGAAGAGTATGCATGCAATCTAATCAAGTGCAGATAACACTTCATAATCTCCTGAATATTGGTAATACATTTCACATAGCTTTAAAAATAACTTACCGTATTTACTGGAATGTAACTCGCACCCTGGAATTTACTTTCTGAAAAAAGAAATTGAAAAGTTTCAAGTATACCTCGCACCAGAAAAAAAAAAAAAAAAAAGTTTAAACACATTTCAGGGTGATAGTAACTCACTTCCCATGGTAAACCACACGCCCTCCCCAGTATTATTCTATCACCGAATAAGGTATGGAAACATTTGCAGTATGTGTAATATATTTCTCAATAAATAGTGCAATTAGAGACAACTGGGATAAAAATGGCACTAACTAATGAATCACATGTTCCCTTCCCACAGAAACTATGCTATTTAGACTCGAGCAAAACCATATGTTGCACCGGCAAACACGGCTCTAACTAAAAACTAGATGTGCAGGAGTCTGTCCCCCCAGCTCAAACCAAGGCAGCAATAAAAATAAATGGAAAGTGTTAAAATTCATAAATGTGTTAAAACTAAGAAATATATAGTGAATATTTTTATGGCAGTTTCAGATATTGAATTTAGTTGAAGGGAATTAGCATTTCAATTCAAAATTTCAGCTTGCTTTTATGTTTGATTTGCATGATCTTTTGTTAATACCACAACAATTATATGTACATAGCTGCTCTATCTTTACTGGCCTAGTACCATAGCATCTGTTCATTGGTCATTCGTGAAGGATTGTTCCTAGTATCTCAATTCTTGTAAATTAAGTATCTCAAGTCTTGTAAATTACTGGTAATTTTTGCTTGAAATAATAGGAAAGAAGATGCCGCTATTTGGGTAGGATGCACACAAGGAAACTGTTCTCTAGGCAGGAAATAGCAATAGCAATCGTGGTGCGATTGAATTATAGTAAGATAGGAAAATGTAATGGTTTTGTTATATTTGTTAAATTCTCAAGAACCTTAATCAGAGTTATTACTTAATTTTTCCAATGTTATAAATTCTTCTAAAAGTGACACAACACAGTCTTAATGTCCTTTTGCTTATATAATACTTTAAACTTGTTGGATTTTTGGATTTTGTTTATTTTAGTTGTAAGTACAGTTGTTAAAAACTAATTATTAATTAAGTAATAAAAATTGCTAATTTAACATAAATAAAAGAATCGTCAACAAATAAAATTGTGTCTCGCGTGAAACCCCCAAAAAAGTGCCGCCTGGGTGGACCCCCCCCTCCCCGGTTACACCACTGCCTATCCAAATCATTAGTCTCTTATCCAGTCCCATCTGTTTCAATTTGTCTACCAATTTATTATGTGCAATCTATCAAAGGCCTTTGAAAAATCCAAGTGTACAACTGTATATTCATCTCCCTTTTTTTCTTATGGTAGAGGTTGCAAGAAAACTGGTTAAAAAGTTAAATTAGCATCTTAACCCACCATTGTTATTATCTGTTAATTGACAGCAGATATATCTATGATATATATGA
Source organism: Typopeltis vanoorti (assembly GCF_054136105.1). Lineage (NCBI taxonomy): Eukaryota > Metazoa > Arthropoda > Arachnida > Uropygi > Thelyphonidae > Typopeltis > Typopeltis vanoorti. The sequence continues at coordinate 159,149,128 of NC_143550.1, read as the reverse complement.
GTTTCAATATAGTTATTGAAACAAATTCTCAAGAACCTTAATCAGAGTTATTACTTAATTTTTCAAATGTTATAAATTCTTCTAAAAGTGACACAACACAGTCTTAATGTCCTTTTGCTTATATAATACTTTCAACTTTTTTTTACTAGATTCCCACAGAAAGTTAAGCACCTATATTACCTTAGTATTGTAGAGGTATATGCACCAGGAATCCTGCTGTAGTAACTGAACATAGTGCATTTAGCTCATTTGGCTCATTAGCAATGCACAACATATATCACATCCTAGCCAAATGCACCTTCTCATGGTGTGATCTCTTTTCAAAATGAAGTTCTGGTAGGTATTACTTTTACAAATGTATACCTTCTCTATGAAATGGCTGTTACCATGCTTTCTTACCCACTTCTTACATGCAGTGTAGGTGAACATGCCCTTGAAGGATATTTGGTCTGGGGGACCAAATGTGTTGTTAATGAAGGTATGATAGATATCATGTTGATAGTTTGGGCCTCCCACGGTGATTCTTAGGACTCCATGGAGATGTTTGTGCAATAATAATAATAACTGTCATCATCAACTTCTTGATATGTACCCTCAAGGGAGTGTTCAGTAACAATAATAATAATGATCTTTGATAATACTCAGATTTCTAGACAAGATCAGATTTTTGTGTTGGGGCTAACTTATACCCCTCTATCCTTTCCTGGCACAAACACGTCACACATAGTCTCTTGAGTCTCCAAAAAAAAAAAAAAAGTAGTGTCCTTTGCCACTACTAAATGGCAAAGGACACTGTGTTTCACTTCCATAACAAATATGACCAGTCTTAGAATAAAAATGGTAGTCCAATTAATCAGTGACCTCCCTCCTCACAGATATTTTTTAAATGTCTATTCTGTAGGTATTTTCATAGATAAGTTTCTGCTAAATTCATTATAAAAAAATTATAGCAACAACCACCATATTATAGTATAACTCCAATTTAATATAAACCAAAATAATTGCCCAGCATTTTGATCTTCATGTCAAGGTATACATCTTGGGTATACATACATATATCCATACACACACACCAAGAAATAAGCTATATTGCAATTTGCATCATACGCTAAAGTCGCTAACTTAGTGAACTGTTAACACTACTGGCCTGGCCTCTAGTGGAAAAAAAACTTACTATATCAAAGCTAGCATCCAGTTATTTGGTTGCAAATCATTAAGAGATATATTATGCTAGAGAGCATTGTGCTCTCACATAATTATTCAGAGATAAATTAGAGCAAAAACAATATAGATGGTGGCCATTAAGGGCTGAATGTGTGTAATCCAAATTCTTAGGATTTTATGACACCATTATTGTTTAGATTAGGATGGTTGATTAAAATTCACAGGCTTCCTTGAATTTAGAATGTTTTTACCGGATTTTTTTTATGATGTAAGGAACAGATACCTTTCCAGTCAGTTTGGTGTAGGGTGTTAAGAGCTTAATCCAAGAGGCCTACCTTACCAAAATTCTTAAATTTGATGTGTTGTTTGTGTTCTTTACAGATTGGAATTGTGTGTCCAGTCTCACCAATATATGGTAAGTTAAAGGTGCAAATGGATCCAGTATACCCCAGTGTGGGCAAGGGGAGGGTTGTTTCATCCTTGGAGTTGTTTCCATAATTTTTTAATAATAAATGTTGATCATAGTGATCAACATTTATTATGAAAGAAATGGATGCTGCTGAATTGACATGCCTCTTAAGACTTCTCTTCATCTTTTTCCTTGAAGCAGTTTTAGCAGCAATAAAATACTTCTTAACTATAATGATGGCTTAAATTTAAGCTAGTTTGATCATCCACCTTACACATCTTTATGAAATGAAGAAATTGGTTTCACTAGCCAATACATTTCTGGAACAGAAAGAATTAATGCCAATAGCACAACATGCAACATATGCAAATACTTACAACACTAGCCATCATTTAAAACTCAGAACTTAAATTTTATTTAAATGTATGCACATAATCACGCTTTTGTTTGGTATTTAGTTTTTATCATTTCTTGTTTTTGTATGATGTTCCTTGGATTGATGACAACAGCTAGATATTATTCAAACTGTAAAGAATTACTTAATTATTAAAATATTATATGCACTTTCAGGTACGACATTATTATTTAAAAATGTCATTGCAGAAGCTGTTATTCTGGCATGATGATATTAGGACTGTTCTTACTTGTGGAACTCCTCTAAATTTAAGGACAAGAGCCTAGTTCCTAAATAGATCCATGCAAAAAAGATCATCTTTGAACTTGAGCTCTTTGTCCATTGTCATCCTCAGATCTCTCAGCTAATAGTATGTAACAGAGGATAACATTAATATCAACCCTCCATAGCCTTTATAGAAAAGCATGTGATAGAAGCAGTGTGAGTTAGTGTTGGATTTGATGCTTTCCTCGGAAGATGTATGAATATATGTTTCAGCTCAGCTGCCAGTTGAAAGTAAAGCTTCATTACATTAAAATAGATATATGCAACTGCAAGATAAGTGATTATGATTAGCTTGTTAGCAGTCAACTTGGAACAATATTAAGAAATGACTAGTTATGAGGACAAAGGTTATTGCATGAGAGTGATTAAAATTCATTTGAAATAATACTGAGTTAAGAGGATAAATTGAGGAAAAGTGTACAGTTGAATAATTCATTCTTTTTGCTATTATAATTATCACTGTCGCTTCATGGAATGAAAAGAATAGACTACTTTTGAGTGCCACAAATCTTGTAATGCTTTAATTCATTTATTATCTGTGCATTCTCCATCTTCTCAGTAATGCACTAACATCCGCTACTCTCCATGCAGCAGTCTACTTTTCACTCTTGTGTTTACCACTCCTTCATGCAAATTATAGAGATGATCCGTATTGTACAACTTATCTCACTTATCATCTCCTGTATCAAACAAACCTTGCATTCTCTCACTCAGTCCTCATAGCTCACGTTCCACAAGCCTGATCTCTCCTTTTTACCACATCCTCCAATTTTCTCAGTTACTAGATCTGAACAAAATGATCCAGATGTATTCTGACTGAAATTATATACAGTTCACTTTCACTAAACAAACACCATTCAGGCAGACTTGCTCACTACAACAAGCTCCTGTTGATACAGTGCTATTCTAAATAAAAATTGCCATACCAAGGTACCCACTATAATAAACTATTCATTCTCTATAAGTTTGTTATAGTGAGAGTTTATACACAATGGACCTATAGCATCTTCATCTCTGCAGTACACCATCCCTTCTTATCATTACAACAATACTCTAAATTGCCTTTACTACCTTGCAAGGTAACTCCTGAATTTCAGAAGTTTTATGGACAAATACATGAAGAATATAAGAAGCAGGCTGGAAAATGAAATTTCACCAGCCAGTTTCCTCGCAGTATATGAGGAAATTGGGAAGAAACTGTTGAGGCCAAGAGAAGAAACTGATGAGACCTTTTTTGCACTTTGAAGTGAAAAAATAATGTTTTGTACTGTATGAGTGAAGGTTTATTTTAGGAGGTGGATTTAAATAGAATATCTGGATAGGTATCCAGGACTAATAGGCACCTGTAGGAGCGAAGTTCAAGGACATGTGAAAAAGTGTTAAATACCACAGAGTGCCTTACTCCATGATGAGGAAGATATTCACAAGTACAGGCAACAAACTTGCTGTTCCGCTATATAAGGTATCGATCAGACTGTTCCCCGGTTATTGTGCACAAAGTTGTATATCTGGTTTGTATTATAGTGACAAGAAGACCCTGAAGGGAATCCAAAAGTAAGAAACTAAAGCAGTATCATGAGACTTTGGAAGTCGCGTTAGACCGTATTAATTATGGAGGCTTACTTGAGTCTTGTAATTTGCAAGATTAGCAGAGAGAAGTGATATAAAAGATGCTTGAACCAGTGAAAGGGGGGGGGGAGAGTTCCTAGAGTGTAGAAGAAGAAGAATGAATAGAAAACAGAAGTTATGTAAAAAATGTGATGAGTGAGGAGTAAATTTTTCATCATGCAGAACAGCGAGTAAATGGATGTGTAAGGTTGCAAAAAACTGTATACCTGTTGCACAAGGTTCAACAAATAAATAAATTATTTATTTATTTATATATGATTATTATAAAAATGTTATAAAAATCCATTATATACATCCAGTATATATACACGCATCTATTCAGATCCTATTTGATTTTTGTAGGCAAAACAAATGGGCAGCATTTGTCTCTGATATCGTTGTCCTGTTAATAATTTGTGTACTACTTGTATTACTGTTAAATGAGGAAACTTTCAATGCTATTTTTTGTACAAAACACAAAGTGTGTGTGCTTAGATTGTTCAAAATTATATATTTCATTTTCTTCGGAATACATTTTTGTACTGTTGACTATGTTATGAGTCACCCCAGTGAAAGAGTTTTCTTTTATAAATAAAAAAGTATTTGTTGATAATGATAAAAAATAACATCTTGAATTTCATCTTAAAGATATCATTTGAGGAATAACTAAAATTATGAATAGTGGAAAATAAATTGCTAGCCACCTGTTTAAACTTGACATGTTTCAAGAATGTTACTTGAACATTGATCATCCTGTTGATGATTTGCATGCACATATGCTAATACCTAAAGCAGCAGAATAAAGGTGAGGAATTTTTAACATAGGTAGATGTAGAGGGACCAATAATTATCGAACTTGGTGAGACCTGCTGACAGAGAAGGAGAATATCATTGCAAGAATAGAATGTGATGGGTTCAGTGCATTCAAAAAGGACGGACAATATAGGAAAGGTGTGCAAGTTTTGCTAATGACTGCAGAAGACTTAAATCCAACCAAAATAGAGATCTCCAATGGTACTGACAGTATGAATAATTCAGGTGGCAGGCTTGATGTTGGATAAATATTTACAAGATCAAGGTAGAATCATGAGGAACTTGAGTGTAGAGGACATAAGAGAGGATAGCTTAATTGTGAGTGAGCAGGAGGTATTTGAGGAAATAAATAGCCTTGATGTTAATAAGGCGATAGGATTTGATCAAATATCACCATGCATCTTAAGAGAATGTTCTAGGAGAACTGGCAGTAGCATTGGCATGCCTGTTTAATAAGAGTTTTGCAACAGCACAGGTTCCAAGGGAGTAGAAGGAGGGTAAAATTGTTCCACTGTATAAAGGTGGTGATAAGACTGTAGCTTCAAATTACAGGCTGCTCTGTATATCTGGAGTTGTGGTGAAGGTACTGGAGAAATTGGTGAGAAGTAGGATACAGAAATGGGTTGATAACAGCAGTATTCTCTGTGGTTATCATCATGGGTTTGTTAAGGGGAGATCATGTTTCACTAACTTATGTACTATAACAAGGTGATAAATACCTTGGACAGAGGAGATGCATATACAGTGGTGTACTTAGATTTTGCAAAGGCTTTTGATAGACTGCCACATGACAAGCTCTTAATTAAATTGAAAGAGATGGGATTGGATAATAGACTTCTGTGTTGGATCAGTGACTGGCTGTCAGATAGGTATCAGAAAGTTGTATATGGGGGTGCAGTATCTCGAAAGAGAAAGGTTACCAGTGGTGTGCCACAGGGGTCAGTTTTGGGGCCATTGTTGTTCAATTTGTATGTTAATGATATTGGGTTGGGTTTAACTAGTGATATCCAGCTGTTTGCAGATGATGCAAAACTGGGGTGTACAGTCAGACTGATGTTAATGCCTTACAAGAGGACTTGAATAGATTGCATGAATGGGCAGGTAAGTGGAACTGTCATTTCAATGTTGCCAAGCGTAAGGTTTTGAGAAAAAAAGCAAGTGTACACTTGGTGGGGAAACTTTATGAGAGATCTAGGTGTGATGGTGGACAAGGACCTGAAATTCAGGGGCCACATTGCACAAGTTGTGAAGACATCACATCGAATAATGACAATGATGTGGAGAACTGTGACATGCAAAAATAGAGAGGTTATGATTCCATTGTATAAGACCTTGATCTACGTATACATTCCAAAGACCACTGACTACTCACAAACGTAGTCAGTGGTCTTTGGAATGTATTTGTATAACTATAATATTATAACTAAAAAAAATATAACTTATTTCTGTATATGTAGAATACGAGAACAGATTGAGGGAATGTAAGTTGCAGAGCCTCGTGAACAGGAGGATCTGGGGGGGGGGGGATGATTGAGACATATAAATTGGTCAGGGGTTGTTATCAGATAGATGGAAGAGATTTTTCATAGAATTGGAGAAGGAAGTAGAACAAGAAGCCATTGCTGGAAACTGTATAAGGAGGGTGTGAGCAAAGGAGTGAGAAGCAGGTTCTTTGCATGGAGGGTGGTTAGTGAGTGGAATGCATTGCCTGAGTGTGTTGTGGATGTGGACACATTGAATCAGTTTAAGACGCAGTTGGATGAGCATTGTATGCAATAGTGAGTACCTCCCATGATGAGTCTCTGACTTCATGAAGGTCAGGTGTTGTTGATAATAATAAGACAAAAAACGTAGTGAGCGCTGGTGAAAACCAGGATCATCTGAAGAGGACTGTGAACTGCATAGCCATATCTTATAAACAGAAAGAAAACTATCACTATGGACAATTTCAACTAAGGGGATATGGAACTGGAGGGAGGAGAAAGCATCTGAGTGAAGATGTTGAGCAGCTTATGGTCAAAAGGCCTTGCCATACAAGAACATTTGGTCTGGTAATAGTATCTGAGACTATGTCTATAAATGAGTTGATTGTTATGCCTCCAGTTGGTGAGTATGATCATGCAGTCTTAAACTGGGAGATGACAGTGCTTGTGAGAGCTCTGACTAAGAAGGAAAATATGTGGAATTATAAGGTCGAAACGGTCCACACCCCGTCAACCACCTTTCCCCTTCCCCCTCCTTATTTTAAAAAATTAACCCTTTCACTTTTTCCCCACCCTATATAAAAGTATATGTACTATATATTACGAAAAAAACCCGGGTTTTTTCTAACTTATTCTACCAAACTGCCTACCCCCCCCTCCACACCACACACACACTCTGCAGTTCTCGACATCGCAGACAGAGGAAAAGCCACAACACCCAGAAAAAGGTATGTGCAATTTCTATTCCTTAAGCTACATATACTTTTTAGTACATCTACACTCATAATGCCCTAAGAACCCATGAGTAAATAGCCAATGACATTTAAACAGGGGCACTCCTAAACTGAAGCAGGCAATATAGCTGTATTATAGTAGTTTTTGTGGTTACCATTAGATGGCGCCACTAACCCATGCCATGAATTGGCGCAAAACTAGGTCTTAAAAAGGCACCTTCTTCAAACGTTCAATTTACTTAGCAGTAGTTTTGTATCCTTCCCTTTGCTCCGCGACATATAACATGATGTTCACCTCATAAGCACGTGTCACGTGATTCGAAACACTCCATTTAGGAATTAAACTACCAGGTGGAATTGCATGAGGAACACACGTCAAGGTTGCGAGTGAGAGGGAGGTCGACTGAGGAGTGGACATTCTTTCTTTTTTTCTTTTCGGCGGTGGGTGGAAAAGTGTTTTCCTTGGCTACCTACGTCTGTCAGGTGCGCAGGCTTGCTGCACGCGACCTCATTATGTCAGTTGCGAGTATTTTTGGTGGATTGGTATAAAAGGGTTCCCTCCCCCCCCCCCTCCTCCTTACCTTAGATCTTTACGTGCACCTGGAGAATTAAATGCATATCCGGTTTTGAATTATCACAATGATTATTTAGCAGCATTCATGTAGTGCGAATGCAAATTATGTTTGTCTTCTAGACGATGTAGCTCCACCAGGCAACTGAATGCCACCCACTGGAACCTCAGGATAGATTTTTCGGATTTTCATTTCCCATGAAATGATGTTTCTTTCTTTCTTTTTTTGGGGGGGGGGGTGGGGGTGGGGGGCTGGGGGATGCGCTCTAAGGTCCAAATGATCCATTTCAAGAAATTTGTTTTGTTAACTAAAATCGAGTGGATTTAACAATTTGGAATTTAAAAAAGGGTCTGATAGGCAGAACGGCACCGTATTGTACATTTCTTCCCCAAACTCCGAGCCGAGTGCTGTCGCAATTCCCCCAGCTGGTCCTGCAAAGCAAACCTATGTTATATTTAATATGTTGGTACCTAATTTCGTGTTTACGTTCCATATGATTGTTCATTTGAATATACAGTCAACTTCTGACAAAAAATCAATGGGAATTTAGCTGCTGCCGAAAAGCTTGTGAACCAATTCTCTGTGTTATCTATTAATAATTATGGGATGTAGTGGCTTGTTTTTAAGAAACTAAAAACGTGTTGTCTGGTAAAAAGGAACGTGAATAGTCAGTAGGACATTTATTAATCCCTTCTGCCTCTTTTCCATGGCCGATTAAAAAAGATCCGGGTTCTGATTTGATGGTATATTTCAGATGTTCCCAATACACACTTCATTCTGAAATAGCACATCGGACTGTTGGAATTTTATGAATTTGCGAACTCTACTAGGATGTATCAGCACATTAGTTTGAGTTGCCAAAGTAAACTTTTTGTTTCGAATCCTGATGCATCTTTTTTTTTTTTTTTCTTGAGGAAAGTCAATGCCTTCGAATTCTATTGTAAGGATCTTGTATATATGCACTCAATTATCCTAGCTTACCATATTTTAATAAAATTCGGGATCTTTAAAAATTATCCATAAGTACTGGATTTGTTTTAAATTATATGTTTCATAATGAGATTGTTCAATTTAAACCTACCTTTGGTTTTGAGAACCATATAAAAACTACAAAACGCGCTTTTTTCTCCTCTTTTTTTTTCGTTTTCTCCTACCGTTTTTTCTCTCTCCTTCGTGTAGATTGGCTACAACATATTCCTGGTAGTTTAGTTTCTCATGCATTATGACTGGGTCATTGGAACTCTGCGCCAGTGGGGTGCTCAGAATTTAATCTTGGGGGGGGGGGGGGGGGTGAGTTGAGTAGACGATTTCTGAATACATACTACGCATCGCATACGGCCTATAACTGAGCATCTGCAATGATCGGTAATTCATAAGTAGTACAGAAATAGAAGACACGACACAACATAAATAAATAAAAAAAAAAGGAATTTTAATTAGGAAAAGATTTTTGGAAAATTTCTAGGATTTTTTTTTTCTTTGGGGGTGCCAGGGTCCCTTACCCCCCCCCCCCCCCCCCCCCCACTCCTCTGGATGCGCCACTGCTCTGCGCATACTAGTAAGCATATGTAGCACAATTTAAATAAAATATGCATGGTCGGCTTTATGGCAAGGTCGCTGAGAACAATTTTCAAAGCCATTTTTCTAGTGCTGGATTTCTTGTTTTTAATATATTAATTCTAATACGAGAAGTTGCAAAACCTATAGCACAACAGTGGCGAAAATACCAATAGATTACTTCTTTGGGAAGAAGAAAAAGAAAAAAAAAAAAAAGAAACCTATCTATTGATACGTTTCCTGAACATTTGGATGTTGTAATCTTGCAGAATTCAGTAACTCAATATTGACAAAGACCAAGAGAACAAGAAACTAATTTAGCAAGTTTGGGAGTTGTATTGCGAATGCATGTTGAATAAAGCTGCGTGTGTGTTTTTACAGGCTTTAGAGGAAAAATGTAAGCTGGTTCAGCAGAACAGCTGAACCAACTTACATGAAAATAGAAAGGGCTCAGGATCGAAACAGAACGCTTGTGAGAGAGTGGGTTGCAGTTAGTCAGTGTGAGAGATGAGACTATCATTCAAACGCATTTCTCTCTTCTGGATAGCATGGAGAAAGGGTGGTTTTTGGTGCACGAGCCACAGAAAGATAGTCAGACTATAAGATAGCCGATATACAGTTAAGGATAGAAATAATTTTCCAGAATTAAGTGAACGCACCAGAATCGATTGAAAAAAAAAAAAAATCCAAATATCTGAAATAGCAACGTTAAGCAACATCTGAAATCAGTTTTAATTATGACCACAAATATAAAGAAAATTATTGCATATTCGCGAAATATGCGTTATTGTTAAAATCTAATTTTAACTGTTTTAAAAGTTTGAAAACATCTTTTTGTTTGTGAAAACCTCGTCGTTGGAAAAAGCTTTTACAGCGAAAATAAATTCTATTAAAAATCTGAAACTAAGTTAACTGCATCCCTGGCGTCAACTTCCATGTTTTTATATATTCTTCAGCATTTTCACTACTATTCGAAGAGAATAAAGACTCAGGTAATGGTAAGCCAGCTCAATATTTTTCTAACGAGTTTTATAAATGAACAAGAAATCTATCCTAATGAAGAATCCATTCTGGAAAAGTCAAAAGAAATGGCCCACCCCATCCTAGTGCAAAAACAGTTTGACACTTCAGTGCTAGTTGGGTCACATCTGTCTGGCTATAAATTCTAGAAATCAAAGATTATGAGAATGCTAGAAACGTATTTATTGGAACTCTGGTCAACAGAGTGCTACTTACGTCAATATAAAGTTATCACAATAGCTGGCTGCGAGTCTGGCACTTCTCAAAACCAGTTAATCCAGTGCTGCATTTGGTATATGGGAGCAGGAGTGAAAATGAAAACTAAGTTGTCAACTTGTAGGATCCGATTTTTAGCGTGTTGAGGTAGTGATAAAGAGGGAGGGGTTCCCATGATTAGGTGACCTGCTTGAACGGGAAAGTTATTTGAGAAATGTACGTAAGTTTTCATATATGTGAATCACAACTAAGATATTGTAATCCTATAGTACATCCGTACCGTGGAGGTTCTGAGAGGTAGGTAATCCGAAAAAATACTCTGGAGACTAAATACAGAACTGTTTTTAAGCCAGTTAGACCTCTAGTCACATCTACCACCTGAAGACATTCACGACCATCCATACCCATGGTATGATTCGAGCTCATGGTTTGTTGGTTGTTCAAGCGAATAAGCCATCCATGCGGCTAGCTAGCTTGGTATAAGTTAATACGTACGTACCATCGAATGAAGAACGATCCATATGGTCCTCACTCGAGAGTAGGGACTTTATGAGAATTGTTTCATATTCATGTTTCGAGAGATTCGTTCACGCAAGAATTATTCTAAAGTACAGTTGATTTAACTCAGGCGGTCTCTTTACCGTACCTAATAATAACGTTGATTAAAGCAAAACAAAAATGCATAGAAAAAATCGAAATATTAGAAATATGTAAGACAAAGAAAAAATTAGTTTAATAAAAATGAGTGGTTACTTTTCATTCCTGCGACAAGTTGTGGAGCTTGTGAATTTTAATGTAAAGTTGGAAATAGTCTTGTTTGGCCATACTCGATAAAGAATTATTGTGTACATGGTCTTTAAATAGATTTTAATGAAAGAGTTTTTAACTCCAATTATTAGATGTAAATTATTTTTGTACCTTTTTGTTTTTTCATCGATTGAATCGACTACTATAGGCTTTGTGAACTATTAAATAATACTTTGCAATATATATAATATTTGAGTTTTAACCGGGAAGGAAGACGACAGAGAGAAAGAAATCATTTAATTACGTGACTTATTATTATTATTCATTTGAACCGCTTAGCTCTTTTATACTATTGTGCTTTTCCCTAAGTCAGTAGTTGGTAGGATAGCAATGCTACATTACTAGGGAATTATTATTATAGGCATAGTAGTTTCCTGTTGCCTTTCTTACCTGTAGATAGGTGTTGTGCATGCACGAGGTCAGTTTGCCTCGTGAAAACATCCTGAGGGATGAAAAACTGGGTTTCCTGGAGGGAAAAAAATCCTCCATATGCATATGAGCCTGGCTAACTCACCATTTGAATGAAAAGACCTGATAATGGTTTCCTCACGTCATAGACGGGACTCGAACCCAGATCTTTCTGACCAAAGGGCTTTGTCGAAACCAACTGAGCCAGATGAGCTATGGAGGCTCTTTCATATACTGTTAGGAGACGATAAGTAACGGAAGAACCAACTACTTTAGAGTTTTCCTCCGCTTCTTCAATGAACAGGTTTCTTAGTACTATTTCACTGTTTATTAAGTCTTCACAGTACAACAGTTCCGAGAAGAGGGATTGTGCTATTTGGTTAGAATGACTTACGTTCGGATCCCATCTACCACCTCATCAATAATATTCATTTATACTTTCCTCTAAAGGCGAGTTAGCCGGTCTTATATGATGCTGAAATGATATTTCTTCCTAGAAACTCGAGTGTTTTTTGTCTCTCATCAAATTACCAAAAAAAAGAATGCATATTAAAATGCAGTTGATTTGTTAATGGAAGCTGAGCCTCTATAGCTGAGTTGGTTTAGACGAGCCCTTTGGTTGGAAAGACCAGGGTTCGAATCCTGTCTATAGCATGAGGAACCTTTAGCTGGTCTCATAAGGAGGCGGCGGGTTTTCCCTCCCGGAAACTCGGGTTTTCGTCCCTCAAAGCAAGCAAACAGCAAGAAGGTGTCGAACGCCTGCACACGGTGAAGTGTGGATCTACGTGTGAGCGTAAATCGGGAAGGAAAGTTTGGCGGGTTCCATTCAGGTGTCTTTTGAGAAATGACACAGATTAATTTGCGAGCTAGTGAGGTATGTGGTAGTTGCGAAAATCCATGTTTCTCGACTTTGCGCACCATGGTGTTCACGTGTTCTCCGTCAGTTTATCCACAGTCATGAAAAAGCGCTGCTACAAAATAAGGGATAAGCAGTATTGGTATAAGTGGTTTTCCTTATTTCATTTTAAAATCGGTAGGATTCCTTGTATTAAAATCGGCTGGAGGTCGACAAATGTTAACCCACTAGTTATGTGAATGTCCGAAATCGTAAGTTTTGGTCATTAAAGCCTCTTTGAATAGTATTAGCGAAGGATCATTAGGACATTGAATACGAACCAGCCAGTCACTGTATTAGGTTTATAAGAAGCTTGAAACTCGTCTTCTTATAAACCAGATTTTCTGTGTTAAACACACACACAAAATTCTGTTAGATAAAACTCGGCCAACTGAGCTATTCCGCTGTGCTATGAGCGCGTGCGCACGTGCTTTTAATATTGCAGCTGAGATAATGAACGGTTTATTTTGTGGTTTAGTGCATGTGAAGTTGTACACCAAATTAAGAAAAAAAATAATTTTTTTTTTAAGAATTTTTATTGCTAAATGAGAAGTGTAAACTGAAAACCTGGATGCCGATTGCATAGCGTCTCCGCTCTCCAACCAACAGATTGGATTCGAAGTGCACATGGTTGTTTGTGAATATGTTTAGATAGTAGATGAAATTCATCTACTTTTCAGACTCTTCTTTTCTTTTTATGTTAAGAGAGAGAGAGAAAGAGAAGATTTTGCAGAATATTGTGCGATGGAAAGAAGCGAACATCACAATCTGCATGTAGTTGCACTCACTGAGATGGAAAGCATTTCAGGTGAGGTAATTTATTTTTTGTAATTCTATCCCGGAGAATTTCAGAAGCTGTAGTATGACATAACTGTGGGTGGGCCAAGGACGAAATATGACTTTTCTAGTTATTTTTTTTAAGTCTGTTCTCAAGCTTAACGAGTTCGGCAATTAAACAACAGGAAAAATAGGAGGAAAAGATAAACAGTATTCACAAAATAAACATTTTTCCGTGTTCTCATCACTCAGTGATATTGTCGTCTTATAGTTGCTTTGGCTTAAAGCGAACATATTTTAATATGACTGTTTGACATATGAGTGGTTGTCTTATACAAATTGTGCTTCCGCTTGCCACTAATAAGTATCAGTCACGTGATATGTATATCTAGTTTTGTTTACTACTTCGTTATAACTCAAAAGTATCATTCACCATGCTATAAAGCATTTCATTCCATTCAAAATTCTCTTTAGTGAATATCAAATGAGAGTACCATCTAATTTTGAATGTTTAGTCCGTTTGCTGCTCCTAAAAGCTTTTATAATTATTTCAAAGGAACGGCAAGATATTGCTTCGAAAATGAAGTTACAGAGAATGTAACTCATCCTTCAAATTACAGTAATGTTCTATTGTCCAAACATGTTGGTTCGTGTGACATGATGGGCAAATCATAAAGGCATTTCCAGTTTGTATTACGTAATAAAAATAGAATGGAAAACTCCAGTATATGTTGCTAGACATTCTGGTCATGACTGATATACATGGGCGAGTTGACGAATTTCGGATGCGGTCAAAAAGTTTACTTGAACAGAATAATAGTGAGATGACTACATTCTTTGTATCATTTAGTAATAGTACCTTATAAAAGGGTTTTCAAATTTGTGATACTACAAATATACAAGGAGCTCTGTTTTGACGAGACTTCACAGCTGTCAGGTTTGTTGTTCTTTGGGATGAAAACCGAAACAGTAAAGGCTATGAAGACTCTCTCTCTCTGTGATGCTATAAATTGCGTGTGTTCTTCTGGCCAATTTGCCTGTTTTGCTGGAGGAATAACCCTTTCACTTCCGTACGAGACTGACTAACTCATCTTTAGTTTGAAAACTCTTATAAAAGTTCTTGTTCTTCTGGTGTTAGACGAGATTCAAACCAAAGTCTTCCCATCCAGAGTGCATCGTTGAGCTACAAACGCGGAGTGTTCCAAAAAACTACCCATAACCAGACTACTGGTTATCGCGAATATTTGTTATCAAATAGACAACCGGAAAGTTAAAAATGTCCATTTAAAATTTTTCTGCCACGCTGATATTCGTAACAGAATATTACTGATGGTGCTTCTCACATCTTTTCAGCATTTCCACTGGATATATATCTCGGTTTTTGCGTATACTCTAAATCTTAAGTAATGTACTGCAGTTTCTCGCTTAAACCTTCAATGTTTAAGTTGTGCCAGTTCTGCTTCTTTGCCTTTTATCGTTTAGGTCTTTCTATGCGGACTCCGAGGCCCACTTTTCTCAGTAAACCACTCGAAAAGCAGAAGTGTCTCAGAAATTTCGGGACTACGTGAATTTTTGTTTCTTTCGTGCGCGCTGAACATCTTAAGAACAGATAATTTCATCCCCCTCTTGCTTATCTTAAAGTGAAAAGTTAAATTGTAAAGCCTATCAGTAACGTTCTTATTAGCACCCCCCTCCTTGATTTACAGCTTGACTTTTTTAACTTTAAATCACGTTTATTTCTTAACATACTGTATAGTGTCTGCGTGAAGTGTACATGTTCCGTAAAGAAAAGAATGTTCCGGTGGGAAAATTAGACATACTGTAATGTAATGAGTTTAAGTGGTCTCAGTCACGAGTATTTGTGCGATTTGACCATACGCGGCTCACTCCTATAGATTTTGTAACTTCCGTGGTGTAGGGTTGCTATAAAATGTTAACAGCGCTGGACTTCGTGCCATGCAACTTAGTTGTTTGCAAACAAATGACTGCATTTTCTACCTGCAGAAGTGAATAAATACTCGCTGATTCTTTGTAGGGGAAACTATAGTGTTGCTTTCTCCTGCGTTGCTGGTCACGTCCAAATGTATTTTATTTATTTACATGATTCGGAAAAGCAGAAACACTCGTTACAACGAAAGAGTGTTCTCGTAGCAACTGGAAAAGAAAAGATTACATTTAATAATATGACATTCACCATCCTAAAAACAGACTTCTCATTACAGCTTTCAAAGCATTGCTTTTCAAAAAGAAATTGGCACGTCTCACGAATACCGAAAGAAAGCCATCAGTGTATTACTGTAATCTAGAGGAAAATCATACTGTAAGAGAACTCTCCCCGTCACTTGAGCCTCCGCAGCTCAGTCAGTATTGATGATTCTCTCTGGTTTTAAAAGACCAGAAATCGAAACCCGTCAAGGACGCGAAGAACCTTTAGAAGGATTTTTTTTTTTTTTTTTCATCTGATAGTAAACTGGAAGATTGGAGTTTACGCAATGAATCCAATGCACTGGATTCATAGCCTTAGCTGCTTCTGCCATAATTGCAAGCAACCATCCCCCGTCTTTTTCAGGATCCACTTCCAAACTGCTTTTGTAATTATTTTAACACGCGGATTGATCATTTTCTGAATACTTCCAGTTTATTTCATTAGCTATTGCAAATTGAAGTATCCCCTTAATTAAGGAAGCGTTTTTTTTTTTTTTTTTTTTTTTTTTTTTGTAATATAGAGTAGTTATAAATATTATACGGTTAATGGTAATAACTGATATATGTCATGGACTTCGCTTAACACATTGCACTGTCTGTGGCAGTGGTACGAACTGTAAACGAGAACCTACCGATTTCCAAAAAAAAAAATAATAATAATAATAAGGCTAAAAGAATACTGTCAGCTCCCTTCGGGAAGTGAAAAGACATTAAAACATTTATTTATTTATTTCTATTATTGAATTACTTTGATGTTATGGTTAACGATACAATTTCTGAATTATTCAGCTTTGATTTCTTGTTTAATAATGAGGAATGGCAACAGACTATATGTGGATGTTTGCAATGGGAGGGGAGCAATTTCAAGTTTACATAGAGTAACAATATGTTTCGTGCTATTATGCTCTACCACTGAGCATAATTTATGACACAGTCTGTCATAAATGTGTTGCTTTTGATTTTCGTTATAATGTTGTTTTAGATCACATAAGCAAATATACTGAGTAAATGTAAATACCACATTGTGTATTACATTTCTAAAATAAGGGAAGAAATGATTTCCCTGTTATTTGCTGTGGAATAAAGAATAAACTTGGAAAAGAAATCAAACTTCGTTAAAAATGTCCATCTCGAAGTGTGTATGATGATATTCTACAGGCAGTAGCTTATTGCTTAATTGTTTTGTCTGTACGTAATTGGTTTCGTGGCACTTTTCACAAATCTTTTGCTAATTTCACGTTAATGTAATCCAACTTGCAGCTTTCCGATAACAACGCTGACGTCACATGACGTACATTACAGACGTCTGATTCAGAGATAAAAACCTAACGAAATTAATTTTCACTAATAAAAAGTAAACGGTGCTAAAGCACAATTGATACCTAGCGCCATCATATTAGTGATATTTCATTAACAAATTTCCTTAAGGATTAGGAAATTTTAGAATTAAAAACAACTTAATGGCTGATTTTTTTTCTTTTCTTGGTAATGAGGCGACGACAGTGCAAGGTTGTAATCGCGTTATCACTATTAAATCACGTAATTCAGTACTACGGATAACCTGTCACTGCATGGCTATTTCTGGGTCATTAAGAGGTCCCCGCCTGTTGTCGGAATCTGTAGTGACCTCGATATGCTTTTTTTTCTTTTTTTTGGTTCTTTTCAGAGGAGATCAAATGTAAATTACTTAAGTAAAGTTTGTTCTTCTTACGACGTTTTTTTTTTCCTTCTCTCTTTCCAATTGCTCCCGCCTCTTCCTGTAAGGTTAAAATAACCCCACAGGAGGGAGGATCTGGCGTAGGCGTTCTTCATTATGTCAGATTGACGAGAGATGAGAGGTGAAGATAGCCGAGAGGAAATAATTATGATTTACAGCTACTCTGACCTTGCAAAGTGCTGATGGAATTGGGAAGTGTGGGATGCAGAGACAGGTTTTTGGCAGTATTAACGTGTTGGAGAAGTGCCCATGTTTGTGTATTAGCAAGTTTATCTTTATGACAGGACACGGAACCATAGTTATAAACACGTATCAAATGTGTTTAAAGCGATAAGCACTCGTTGCAAGAAAAGTGATCGGTGCCACGAAGAGTTTGACCGATGATTAGACGATTTATGCACCTTCCTGTTGAAAAAAATACAATATTTTGTTTGCTGTAATCTGCAAAGAAAGATTATAAACTTTATTGTAAACATATAATTTTGATCAGGTGCTTATTTTCGCCATCTTGAAAATAGCATTAATAACAAGAAATGGTCGTTTCTCGATGTTTGAACGCCTTCAGTGTGTGCAGTCATGTGAACTACATTCGTACTTCTTTTGGAAAGATTAGGTTTGAATCCTGTCTTGGACGGATGAGACCTATATAGGGACTTTTCAAGTAACGATCTCATGCGAAAGAGTTGAATTTTTCATTCCACAAAGCAGGCTAACCGGCCATAGAACACACATTTGAATAACGACAATATTGACCTCATAGCCTTAGTTTCTTCGGCTGTAATTCTATCCATCCCAACTTATTGATGTTAAATGCGCGCATGATTTCTTGAAGATTATCATTGCCAGTTCTCCTTTAACTCATCGTATCTTCCATTTATTAGCTGACCTGTTATTGCCAAGTCATTTGGCTTTCTTGAACCTAATGTTAGGATAAGATGGTTTATTTTAATCTCCGGAATGTCTGCTAATTATGCGTGTTCCCTGGTCTGTTTGTCAGTTTTTCTAGAGTCCTAAGAGTTCTCATACGGTAGTGACAGGATCCCTTACCGCTGCATCAGACTGAACCTATGAAGCGCTATAAATTTTAAGATTCTTGTTGATATTTTTAGGTGGTAGAAAATTAGATCTGCATGAAACTACCACCCTGCAGGAGGACTGCATGGTTTGAAAAAAATTATCGTTGGTTGATATCTAGAGCTGATTTCCGATTGTGTAACTCAGTCTGTCTATGATACTAATAATGATTGTGATTACTCCCAAATAATTGTCACCAAAAAAAAGTATTTTTATTATTACTAAAAATAGTAATAATAAAAATAATCACTCATATGAAAGTTTATTTTTTAATTTTGCGTTGAAATTTCTTCTTCACACAGATACATTGTCAAATTCATACGTGTTTAATGAAATCATTTGAAATGTCAAACTGCCAGTTCAATATGTAGTAATAGTTGTTTTGTTTGTATGTTGAGAGAAAGGGGGAGGGGGGGTCTGGACCAGCTCACTCTTCTTATACCTGGGAGTAGGGGAAGCAGTAAAAGAGCTTCGCATTTTTGATTTAAAAATTCTCATTTTTTTAAATGAGAATTTTATTTCCGATCTTTCCAAAGAAAGGAAGATTTGGAGAAATCGCTGAGAACACATGTCGCATTTCCGATCATTCCCGTGAAGAAAAACACGATCATATGCAATAATAGAATATTTAACTAACTAAACTGGTTAACGGATATTTCATTTTTATAGTCTGATATAGCACTGGTGCTCGGATGTTATTGTTAGTAGATTCATTCTTTCTCCTTAACCACTTACCTACGCACTAAACTGTTGTGTTAGAGGTCTTGGGGCCTCTTTATGGAGTTAGTATAAATCTGAAAGGCCTGTTTGAAGTAAGATAGTTATTCAAAAAACATAGACCTTAATTACCAATTAGCTGATAAAGAAGCGCGCTTGTGAGATAAAGAGAGGGAACAACAGCTGCGGGGATTTGAAGGTGACAATGAGCTGAAACTTCCACAGATCTCTCCTTTTGAATGTAGCCATTTAAATATATTGTTTGCTTCGTATTTCGTTTTGGACGAAGTGCCTCGTTACAGCATGTGTTTTATCAGCTCTTGTTAACAAAGACTTGACGTCTTATTTTAGGAATGGGTGATATGCAAAAGACTTACGCATATAAAAGAAACTCCATTTCACATTACAGACGAGCATCTAGAAAAGATGAAACTGCTTATTATTCGTTTGCTGGAATAAATTTAATCCCAGTAGAGAGATTGATTTTTCGAATACTTGCAAATCTTAATGGTATGTTTCGATACGAAAAAAAAAGAAATTGTCAACATGCGTACTGGTTCCATAAGGATAGTTGTGGATGCATTGAGCGTAGAACTTTTCTTCTAAATGCTCCTAAACATAGTTGCTATAATAGAGGATAATCGACTGCCCATGGCGGTTCCTTCATCATATTTATAAACTTTATTCCTTCAGGTGAAACATCGTGAATTAAGTACAGATATGCATAACTATACATTGTTGTAAGAAGATCTTGATAAATTTTCCAGAGAGAGTCAAACGAAGTATATTCTTGAATAGGCAGGTGATGTTATTCCATGATATCAGAAGGATCGAGTCTTAAATCTTTAGTTTTTGAGAGACAGTCCTTGGTCTTTTTCATGTATGAACTTGCTTGATCTGTTAGATTCAAAGTAGCAGTTTAAAAAAAAAAAAAACTCAAGACATATCATGTTAAGCCTCTCAGGATGTAGGTGATATGTTCTATGGTTTGCCAAAGGTTCACAAATTGATTACGCTTTGAGACAGTTATATAGGTCTAGAGCAGGACTGTTCATATTGGCAGTCTTGCCTATAGAATTGTCAAATTCCTGTCCAACGTTTCTCTTTGTCATCGGTCACTTTGTAATGATAATTGTATTCGTAATTTCATTATTAATGTCAGTCACTCCGCAGTAGTTGTAAATCGTAGCATATTTAGTGCCGTGGGAATAAATATTACATAATTTGAAGTTGTTTAAAAGGCATGGCAATCCCGAAAGTATTTCAGCATATCCTCAAGCCACCAGTCTTTGGCGAGTAATATGTCTCATTTCTGCTGAAAACAGCTACTTTGTAGAGGTACTTTTATTTTAGTCTTCTTCTCTCCTTCAACCCAATGATTGGTGGAGTAGTGATGATACTTTATTTTATTTTGGTAAAGGAATCAAAGTCACGGGGGACTCCTTTTAGTAGAGCGGGACGAATACTGAAATGCTTCCTCTTCCATCGGTTCAGAAGTCGCTTGACAGGTTCTGTTGCTTGGCGGAACAAATGACAAGGAGTGGGGTGGCCCTCCAATGTCTTCATTTGCAATTTTGACTACAGTACTAAGGAAACGAATAGTAGTGCTAGGCTTGAACTGTTTCATCCTTTGGTAGCAGAATGAAACTGTTGTCCTTTTCCAAATGCCGAAGGAGAATGCTCTCACTGTGATAGACAACAATTAACGTTCTTTGTTTGATTGATTTTTGCCCGAGAGTTTTTCATTTTTTTCTTGTAACTAATGGCGGATCACCTTGATGTTACTTGTGACTTGATGATTCAGTTCCGGTTCTTAGGATAGGATAGATAAAGCTTCACCCTCTTTGTGGCCGATCTGAGTATAATCTTTTGTTGTCAGTAGGCTGATTCCAAGCGATGGACTCAGCTTACTGTGATCTTTCTGATATGCAAACGGCGACAGACGTAACACAACATTCTAACCACTCTCAGCTTCCGGACCTGGTTGATAACCCACCTATGTTCATTTGTGGTGGGAAGGTAAATTAGTTTTCTCAATGGTGGGACGACCAGTAAGAAAGGCTTTCATCCAGCGTTCGACAGTTCCATATTGCAATGTTTTTGCCCCCCGCATTGGCAGCCCTGCAATTCGTTCATTATTTATGTTGAATATGTTCAATGCCATATTCTGTACTCAAGAGCCACTTTTTCTTTCGTACATACTGGGCGGATATGAAATTACAAGATTTCAAACTAGAAAAGCGAAACGTTATTACGATAAAGAAGGGTAGTGCAAGGTTCAAAGCGGTTTTGCATACCACATTTTTCTTTTAATAAATAAAAACTATTTATTACATAATGTTTTCCTTCTTATATACACGTAGAGCTCAATTAACAAACGGCAGCATGAATAAAAAAAAAACTTAGTTCTGTCTAAAAAATGTCTACTGAATTCCACCCGTTAGAAGGAAATTTCAATTTGGAATTCTAAATTAACATTCCCAATTAATTGTACATCAGTGGCATCTTCTGCTGCTATAGATAATAGGACGGAAAGTTGAGTTTTTGCGGTCCCTAATTTTGAGTTAATCATCAAACGGAAGGTGGTCAGCAGAGCAATTCGCCCTGCTAAGTGATGGATTAATGTTTTGCTAGTAAACTTACCGCCATCATTATTTCCCTGTTGGTTATTTATTTAAGTTAATTTTTATTTATTCATGCTTTTTTTTTTTTTTTTTTTTTTGAGTGTGGTTTTGTATAATTGACTCTGAGATAACGGAAAGCATTAACCAGGTGTTAATATTATTATTATTATTATTACGTGATCCCTCCAGGAGTTCAAAGACTCATCGAGGGAGGGCACGTACTCTACAGTTCTCTATCTCTACCACTCAATCCATCAACTACAACGAATCGCAATTACCATCATCATCTACACCAACGCCATCTACCGCCCACCACTTTCACAGACAATCGCAATATCCATGCCCACGGCGGAATTCGAATCCGCAGCCTTTTTGGTCGGAGAGCGGATATGCTGACCACTCGACCGGCTATATTATGGGCGTTGATCCCACGCGTTCTCAAGCTCGTTTATCTATTTGTGAAAAATCAGTCTTTCTTTATGAGGGAGGGGGACTTCTCGGTTAGAAAATGTTCTCGCGTCTTTGAGTGGATTCGAATTCTTGTACGTTTTTAACCAAAACGCTGTCGGCTACGAATGAACCGTTATGTGTCATAAAGTAAGGTACATTCTCAACCCAGATAATAAGAAAATCCCTTGCGTCGCCGCTGCCTCTTTCCCTTAGCAAAAAAAAATGATGCAGTCGAATCTGAAACTGTTTCCAGAATGACTCAACCCTCGTACACTTTGGTATGCGATTCTAAATGCGAAACATGCGTTCAGCAGAATGGCAGTTGACCCCAAAGTGGTAAAAACTTTTTTTTTTTTTTTTACATTTAGCAAAAGATTCTCTCGACTTTCAATTACAGTTTAGATTTATGAATTGTCCTAATATAGTAGTTTGCAAACGAGTATATGATTTTAAATTGCCTTAAAACTTTATAAATTAAATATGTGTACTTCCCCTTAACAGAATAGGTTCATTAGGTCAAGATATTAAATAGCAGTCTCAAAATGTAAAAAATGACACTTTGTTCAGAAAAATCTTTGCTGATTAAAAAAAAAAAAAGCTCTAATTCACAAAATTATTTCTTTTCAGTCTCCCAAAAGTATGAAATCTGTCCTGCAGGCGGCGTGGCTATTGACGGTTGCTTTTGGTAATCTGATTGTGGTACTGGCTGCAAAGTTGAGTTTGTTAGATACCCAAGTAAGTGTTTATAGAAAATATTAAAAATATAAATAAATGCTAAGTAATCTGTTTCATATCGAAGAATGGGGCAATTGTGTTTTAAGATAATTTTTAAAAAGAAAATTCATTTTGTGATGGCATTTAATCGCGCTTGTAAAACATAATAGAAAGGCGTAACAGAATTGATTATCTTTGGGGGTGGGGATAAAAACGCTATTATATTAATGAGAAGGGAGGGAAAAATCTACCCATTGAATTCTACAGGGTTTGCACGTTAGGCTAATTCTCAATTAAAATTATGGAATCATTTAAGGTTGAAAATGAACAAAGTAGCAACTTAAATACATTTAGGAGGAATTTAGAGCCAGAAATTACTAAATTAGACGCAAGGTGATAAATTGAGGGATGGTTCCACGATACTATTGTTTTAATGTGTTACGAGTATCATAATTGAAATTTTTTAACCGATCTAATCTTTAATCATGCCTTATTCGATTATCTTAACCTTTTTTTTTTTCCATTTTTATTTACTTAATTTTTGGGGTATTTGAAGGGGTGAAATAAGTGGCAACTGCTGCAAAGAGCAGGGAGGGTAGGCGATTATAAATTGCGCGTTTCATTTGTCACAATATTCCTTCCTCCCCCTCTTTTACCTGCAGCGAAATTCCAATCCCACCTACTGGTTGCTATTTTTGTGCGGCGGCCTGGCTACCTGTTCTTCCGTTTATCGACGTAACCTTAAACCCGGTGTAGCCCCCCCCCCCCTCACTTCACCCAACCTGTCTTTCTTTTGACCGACGTAGTCTGCACTTAATGAGAAGCTAGGCCCGCTGGACCGCCAACTAATTGCATTCTGGGTTCCGGGGGGAAACTGGATTGCCATAGTTTGAGCGTTGCCCGCCTGTCGGTGTGTCAAGATGCTTTGACCCTATTGTCGGTAGGCGGAGGTTAGAAGGAATGGGGGCGTAAGGTAGACTGTTAGAAGATTTAGCGGCAGAGCTAATTTTCTCATTGATACCGCTACTGACAGAAAGAATTAAGGGGAACCTTTGCAACCATTGTTGGACAGTTTTGTCCACCCCTTTAAGGTGTCTTTGTGCGGGGATATGTAGGATGGGGAAACACTCAAAGGGCAGACATTATCTTTCTTACTAGATCTGCAGGAAATGCTGTAAGGATGAGTTTGACATCGGGATAATGTAGAAAAGCCATCGAAATTACACACTGTTTTAAAATGAGATCATTCTCCCGCTCCTGATTTTTTTTTTCCTTTTATCGTTTTGATATAACTAGAAACAAAGAAAAATCTGCGAGGATAAGACTTAATATGAATTTATTTTTTATTTCAGTCCTCAGAGTTCTTCATGTTTGCTGGTTTGATGGGTTTGGATATGATCGTCTTCACCGTCATGGCGTTCTTCTACACGTATGTCACTGTTGACGAGGATTCCTCTTTGGAACACTCCCCTCCGATGATAAACGAAAAAGGAATCGCTAATCCTACCTTTAAAGAAGATACAAAACTGTGATACTGGAAATCTTATTTGATTCCGATGTGCCAAGATGTGGTTTCTGTCTGTTTCATGCATTCAACATTCGAGCAATCACGGTATACATTTGTATGCAGTAGCTCCTGCTAACGTACCATCATGTTTTCGTGTGCGTGTGACAGGCATCTGTTGTCTCTAAATGTGCATAACAAACTGTGCTTTCTCCATGACACAATTTGTTTCTGGCATCTTGTACAGAATTTGAACACGCAGAAACGAAGAACTGTTCTAGATGTTCTGCAAATCAGGTATTCGGCTTGTTAAGATATCCTGAGTAATTGTATCATTCCATTTTTCGGACGATGTGGCAGATTTTCGACAATGGACAGACAGAGAGATTTTCGGCCTTCCTGTTTTTTTTTTGTTTGTTTTTTGTTTTGTTTTTTTTTACTGACGTAAATGTTTTTATCATCCCGTCCATGTTTGTCCACAAACAAAATGATGATACGTGATGAGAGATTAAGGAAGACCATGTTTGTTGCAAGACTTGGACTAACTTAAACAGTAATAGTTATTTTTGAAAAAAATAAAATAAAATAATGATTTTCTAAATATATTCAGGGATCACTTTGCAACAGGTACTATTGACGAGATTTTTCTCAGAGGGAGAAATAATTGTAATTATAAAAGAAATATTTTAAATTTCCCGGTGATAAATATTTTTGATAAAATGTTTCTGTGATATTTTATGGATTTATTACCCGATTAAAAATAATTTATTTAAAGTAGGCGCCCTTAAATAATTTATAAATAAATAAATATTCCACCCGATTTTTTGTTAAAGAAAACTGAATAATTTGTAAATATTTTTTTTTTGCTTTATCATTTTAGAATCAAAGATTCTAAAAAATAATAATTTATAGAACAGTCCCTAAATAAGCATTCCTGTTTATAATATCGGATTTGTTGATTTTTATTAAATTTCGTGGAATAAATTTCAAAGCGAGCTTAATTTTTCCTGTCAATTTATTACTTATATAATTATCATGATTTCCTTTTGGATCGGAAAAAGAACTGTGTACGTGAATGAAATATATTGACGAATAAAATTTTGAAATGTTGTTCGTTTGTTGAAATTTGTAACCATTCGGTTAGCACAGCTAAAAAAAAGCTGTTTCCTTCCATCATCGCCACTGATTGGTCTGCAAATTTTGAAATTGCTACAGCCTCTATTGTCTCTTAACACGGAAAACTTAATGATTTCAAGCATTTACTCAAATTAAAACTTCCTTTGTTGTAGCCAGTTTTCTTTGTATTTGGTTTTTCCCTGTGTATTCAAAAATGATTCATCATGCAAAGCACGTCCAAAATGCAGACGGCAATTAATCTTAATCTTCAAAACAAGATAAGAACTTCGTGTAAGGTTGGTAAGTTAAACTACTATCCCGTGTTCGGAATTGTAATACCCGCATATGTTGGTTCCTTTCTCCTTCACTCTTCACATATATCCTCAATTCGAACGTGAATTCAACCATCCTGTGAAACATCTCGCCAATTTTCCAGTCATCTCCCTCATTTCGAGAATTGGTTGGAAATAAAGGATATAGTTCGATTTTAAAAAGAAAAGCGACGAGTTTCTCTTTTCGACTAGTAAACCTCGTGTCTACACCTCCTTCCAAAAACGTTTATTTTTTTTGGCCGGGGGTGGGGGACTGAAAAATTGTTACTCTAAGGGCAACAGCAACTGACCACCAGTTCTTTATGCCATTTATCCCTACTGGAAAGTCTGTTGGTGGGGGAGGGGGGGTGGAAGATGGACGGTCAACGAATGACAGCGCCGAAGATATTAGTAAGGGCATAACCCCGTTTTGAGATCGTAGGAACGAAAGAGACGGCGCCGTTTGGTATCCTCGATTCGTTTAACCAACTCACCTCTATTAACCTCTGGCATACCGCTGCTATATACGAGTGGGGGAGGATCCGTAAAGCGTTTGACTCCCGCCGTGTTCCGTACGGTTTCCACCTCCAATAAATCGTCGGTGTAATGTCGAATGGACCAGTAAGCAGGAAAAGAAGAAATAGCATGCGTGCTTCTTTCTTTCTTTGTTTTGGTGCTTCTGAAAGGATAAAACAGTGTAGGCGTCTTTCTTGATTGGATTGGCAAAGGCTGCTTCAATTAAATAGTTATGAACTTGAAGTCCTTCTTGTTGAAATCGGAATGTAACCCTGAAATGTTTCATGAAATACACAACCATTCAAATGTATCCGTCCGTATGAATGACTGGTCAGTTATTGCCAGAATTATTAAAGAAAATTGTACCACTTCTGGGAGATCGATGAATAACTTCCCTCCTATTCCACTTGTATTTCAAGTACCAGTTACTCGATGTTGCATCATTGTGGACCTTGCTCTTATTACAATGAGTCAAGGCACCGAATGATATAAAAACATTCCCCTCCCTTCTTAGGGAAGGACATCAAAGCACCAGACCTGCTGACATCGCTGTGGGGTATTCTTTCTCCGATGGCACATCAAGGGGTGGCTTAAATTGTATGAAGTGTTAATGACCGCAGTATCTTGTTTATTTCTTCATCTTTGGGCAGGTGTATGGTCGTAGAAATAGTTCAAGGAGAAGCATGAATGTATGTGATACGATAAGAAAGAAAAAATTGTCCCTCAAGGAGCTCGTGTCCCCTTGTATAATTTCCTTAAGTGTTCATTGTTACTCGACCGTTTGCATCTGTAATGTTTGAGAACAG
Source organism: Typopeltis vanoorti (assembly GCF_054136105.1). Taxonomy (NCBI): domain Eukaryota; kingdom Metazoa; phylum Arthropoda; class Arachnida; order Uropygi; family Thelyphonidae; genus Typopeltis; species Typopeltis vanoorti. The sequence goes on along the minus strand of NC_143550.1, from coordinate 159,122,012 downwards.
GTTTGGATATTTGTAATCAAGAGTGTCTATCGATTCATTGATATTGCGTGATTGTATCTGTCCCTCGTTGTAGGTAGATTTCCTGGAAGTCGGCATTAATTGTGCTATTGTATTTTTTTTTTTTCGAGGGGGAGGGGACCTTGGTATGTAGTTTACGGGCCTTACGTACCCGCCTCTGGTGATTACTATCGCACATCCACAACATAAGTCTACATTTAATGTTAATTAACAAATTGCACACTAGGGGGAAGACTTATCTCTGAAGCGAATTAGATAAGCATATGTTATGGTCAGTTATTAGGAATGTTGCTTCTTCCAGATGGTAATTTTATGTAAAGGGATGGATGTCACAAACTTAATGTGTTATTCTATATTTGAAACTACTACTAACTGTGGATTAAATTATTCATACCACAATATTCTCGCATTCAAATATTGCGCGTAAAAGTAATGATTGGTTGATACAGGGACTTTTATGACAACTAAAATGACCATTATAAGGGCACAAATTCTTAAGCTTAAGTTCGCCATCCTCCCCAAAAATTTTTAAGAAATAAAAAAAAAAAAATAACGCCCCGTGTCTGAAAGCATTCAGAAGAATAAGGGGGAAAACTCCTACCTAAGTTTAAAAAGCCAAATCGGAAAACATCTGTGGCACAATATTACTAATACCATTTGTGGTCCAACTCGAAACTTAACGAATTAACTTAATTATCCAGTTCAATCACTCCATCTGTTGTTTGTTAGTATATGTGCATTTATTGCTTTCTTCCATGAAGTATTTGCAGTGCTAATGCACTTCATACCCTTTCGTGTTTGGATCCTCAAAGCCAAATCAGGTAATGATGGTTATAGAAATCTGTCGAGAATTTGACAATTCAAAAAAATACTTGAAAAAAATTAATCGAATTTAAATTTTACATGGAATATATGCAACAATCATCGTCTTCTCTGCTTTCCATAGCATCCACCCTCATGTCTGATTTATGTCTGTTTTCCCCATCTTATTTTTAATTTATAATTTTACATTACATCACCGAAGACCAACAGGTGTTGGCTGTTCTTAGAATCGTAGCGATATTGTTATCGCCGGTTTAATGAACCATCTTGTATTGACTGCTTCTAGCAGCAGAAAGAAGACGACGACGGGATTGGCATCATTAGAGATAACCCACCCTCCATTACTAAAGGTGGAGTCATTTGCAAGGGGGGGATGGGAAGTAGGTATGAAAATGACAATGCACGGTACCTTGTGTTAAATGCAAAGGAGTTTTTTTAATGGAACAAATTTAGTTTTTATTTTTGTTTGAATTATTAGTTTGGACTTAATGGCATTGAAGGAGAAACTTATTCCACACGGCAGCATTTCAAATGACAAGAAATGCCAACGAATATCGGTTCTATTTATCTCATATGGCATCAATATACATAATAAAAATAATAGAAAAATGAACTATATAGTAACTCAACTTTTTACAATGAAGAGATCTAATAAAAGATTTTCAAATGTCAGAATCAGGTTTTGATTCTTGTTGAGCGAGCCATGTGAAAAAATTCACTAGTGGATTCTTTTTATCTGGCGAAAGAGGATTTTTCCTCTAGATAAGGATTGGGATCTCGTTCCAATCGATGTCGCGATGCGTATGGAAAGAGCATTCTTTAGATCTCTTCATATGCCAAATTTCAACCTTTCAAACGATGCCAGAAAAGGGAATACTCATGCAACCCTTCACTGTCTCCACTTGTTTATACTACAAAATGGTTCTTGTTAGCCTCGCTTGTTAATTTATATTTTTGTATTTGCAAATCATACATTTATATATTTTAGCCTAAAGAAACCACAAGTAATTTGCGGTGAAACTAGATGGTATTTGATATGTGTGTTTAATTCATAACGGTTAAATAAAAACTCGATTTTTTGTTTTCGTCATTAGCCTCCAAACTTTTCTGTATCACCGAAATTGATACGCTTAACTCTTACTGTCACTTGTCATATTATCAAAAATGACACGTGAACTTGCTTGTATGTCTGCATGTGTGTGACAGCTTGCACCTTCGATGTTTATGCATCAGAAGGGTTTATCCTCTTAATGTCAACACTGCGTGAATTTGTGCAAAGGTGAGGCCAAGGAAAGCAATGATATAAACAGTGTTCCACGTGTATTGGTAATTGGCACCCTAGTCAAGTTGTGTATTTCATCATCTCCCCGCTATACATGGAGGAGAAAAATTCTTAGGTGCAGCCGTATTATGATATAGCTCTGTCGGTCTTGCTGTTCCTCGAAGGTAATGTGATGATAATAATAGTATTCATTTAGATGAAGGCTTACAACAGACGAGAAGGAAGTGGTTGATTTTTCTCCTGTCACACCTCGTTTACAGTTGGAATGACATACATCCATATAAAAGGTGTGATCAGCCATGCTTTTTATGGAATGTTTTTTCTCTATGATGATGATGGCATTTAATTGCTATTCTATGACAGTTCTTTTGCAAATGAATACAGAAAGCTCAGCTTTTGCGCCGTTATTGAGCGAAATTGAACACGACAAGAATAGCCGTGTTCAATGTCTCAAAAAATAAATATTGGCATGAAAATCGATGTAGGGTTTTGTCAATGTAGAACGAATGTTGTGCCGTTTTTGGCGAAATCGTGTACAGAGGAATCCGAAGAATGAGCTGGAACAACCTTCCTTCATGGAAGGAACGTTCTTTAGGTTATGGCGGAAGCAACTAAGCTTAAGAGGGAAGTGTATAATTCCATGTTAATTACGTATTCTGACCTCTTTTGTAGAAAGAGAAACTTCAGTATCCATAGGAACAGAGAGAATGGAAATATCTCTCTCTCTCTCTGTGATTTCTTTCTCAGATATGCATTTACGGCATGACTAGTATGCTACAAATGCAAGTAGGAAAAACATTTAGATGAGTGCAGCGAAAGCTAATTTCCGGGACAACAAAGTTATGCTACTGTTTGTTGGATCTTTTCATCCGGCGATATCTCTCTCTGATTTCTTTCTCTGATATGCATTTACGGCATGACCATTTCTCAGCTCCTCAAAAGAATTAAGCTGAGAAATGGTGCTCACAAAGATCTTGACAGCGAATTTGCAATCCATGTATGCTTCTTTTTTTTTTTAATTTATTTTAGAAAAAAGCATCGAGCACTCCAGGCATTACTTCACTTTTTGAACTTGAAAAACCAAACGTTAAAATTAATAATCAAAGTTATTTTGATCAAATGTATTTACTTCTCTTATCGTTTCTCCTCCGAAAGTGCTTTAAGATCTAGAAGATTTATTATTATTATTTTATTATTATTATTATTAGTAGTAGTAGTATTATTAGTATAAAAACACCTGGTGTCAAGACTCATCAAGAGAGGCAATATTGTAGGCAATTATGTATCAATTTTCCTGAAGAATTTGATGCATCCATGGTCTATTTTGAAGTGTACTTTTTCCATCAAATAATTTTTTAACGAAAGAAATCGCAGAGTGCAACACACAGTTAGCTTTACAATGCATTACTTCTCTGATAATGCATGTTACAAATTATCAGCGGAGTCATTTGAACCTACATGTAACAGAGAAGTTCTGTATTGACTCATTTATATACTGTATATATATATATTCACTTTATAATGCCATCTGGTAAGTAAGTTTAGAGGGTTTTTTTTTTTTTTTTTCGATCGCATCTCTCTATTGTTTAACTCAATTACTGTTCCACGGATTCTGGCGGTTCCTCTCGTAAACTGTACTGTGATTTTTTCTATGTTCTACATAAAGTAATGGCAATATTTAGCGCGATTAGAAACTATACCATCCCTTTTCTTTATGAAAATTCATCCACAAAAGATTGTAAACTTATATACTGTATGTTAACACTTTTTTTTACGAGCTACGGTTTAGACAAGTCAGAAACTCTACTCTGAAAGAAAAACAAAATCTTTTTTTAAGTCACTTCAGTCCTCCTATATTCAGGTACTCATCTCATAGTGAACTAGGAAATTCATCTGTCAACTAAAACTTCACAATTATTCATATCCACACCCTATTAGTTGGAGAACGGGATATCCTCTGGTTGGTTTTTATTTCCTTTTCTTTTTTTAATGTCCATGATTCACTTCCAAGAAGCAATGCTGAGATCAATAATAGCATGAAACAAACAAAAAAATATATAAAGAAAGTACTTATTTGCATACTTCTAAGAATAATGCTTGAAATTAAAGCTTGATTATTTAACCTGTTGTTTTGTATTTGATATCAGTGCCTTAGTTCTGGTTTTCAGTAAGAAATTTTGGTCTGGTTGTCAGCTAGCCCATTGTTTGGTACAAGTAAATAGTTTTCTCTCTGGGTAACTTTTTTTATTCCCTCAACTCAAAAATTTTGACTGCAACATTCGCATCATAATGCAGTTAGGATTGGGAACGAGATGGTGGTAACTGTGATATCATTTGTGCGCTTTCATCTGTTCATGATAGCCAAAATCGCACCAGTCCAATTTCAATAGTTAAAACAATGCTGATGAATCAACTGGTGGGCGATATACACACATCGCCACTGAATTAGAAAAAGATACGCAGATATACGTAAACGTCACGCAGCATATTCTAGGCAACTACATAAGAATGCCTGCTGGTCACCAATCATCAATAGTGTTGATCACAAGGGGAAAACAAATAAAGGATCTTTCGAAGTTCGATAAAGGGCTTATTGTGGGTACCCGTCTGTCTGGGGCCACGATTTTTGAAACAGCAGGGCTGACTGATTTCTCAAAAAAAAGGTAAGATATCCCGTGTGCATATTCAGTGGAAAGGTAACCCATATTATTTGTCTAACAGGCATCATAACTGTGGTCCGACAGTCTGTCAGGAACGAAATCGTCATCGTCTGAGTAGGCTTGTACGGACAAACAGAACTTCCTGTGTGCTGCTATTGACCAAAGCATTTAACGAAGGCTGTTCTCGCCCCATACCTCACTGAACTATGCGTAGAGAATTGAAGAGGATCGGTATTGGCAGTCGCATGCCTACACAGAAATCACTGATTTTGCGGAGAATCGGAAATTTCGTCTACAGTGGTGTCAGGAACACTGTGACTGGATATTGGAAGACTGGAAAAAGTCATGTGGTCCTAGTCACGATATACCTTGTTCTGTACCGAAGGTTAGGAGAGAGTTTAGCGGGTACTCTATGAAGCAATGAACTCAGCTTGCCTTGTATCTACTTCGAAGTTCTGGAGGTGGGTGGGGAACGGTCTGTTGGTATGGAACGAGTTCCCTGATATTGCTGGAAGGTCGGGTATCCTCCAAGGAATATCACAACATTGTTGCCGATCAAGTCCAACCTGCAATGTGGACTTTTTATTCAGGAGGTGACGGTTCTTTCATGGACGACAATGCTACTGTCCATCAGACTATTTACTTGTATGGGACATGTTAGAAAACCACAGTGCAAAATCCTCTTCCATCAAATCTGAGCCAGTTAAAGGACTCTCTGAGTGCCTGGTATGCTGTAGAAGTAGATGCAATCCAACGCTTTTTGGAACCAATGCCAAACCGCATGTATGCTATAATTCGGGACTAAAAAGTCCAACACGGTATTAAATAAAAGTTTCTAATTCAGTGACCGGTGTGTGTATGTCTATCTGAACATATTAGGAAAAACCATCTTGCCCATACAGAATATAGGTAGTGTTATAAAATTACGTGGTTCGATCTAAGCTCATAAGTCAGAAAGCACACATAAAAGACGTTCTCATTCTGATAGCATCTAGCAAATTCATCAGTGTAGGTTAAACAGAATGAAATACTGAGTCTCTCATTTCAAGATGCTATGCACTACATTATCTCATTTTGCTTTTACCTATGGCGATGACATTGCAGATAGGACTAGCGGTATTATGAGAATGCCTTTTGTGTGCTTTTTGATTCATGACGATGTTTGATATGGTGTGTAATATCTGCCTTAGGTAGCCAAAATCTCCTATCGAGCACGTCTGATGTTTTAGGATGGTAAATCAGAACTTGACAGTAGACCATATTATATGAACAAAAAATCATATTCCAGCTCTAGATATACATATTATTTTATTATTATTAATGATAGTCCATCGTGAAAGGTTATAAACTTCGAGTACATTATTACCTTAGGAATTAAAGGTTGGGTAATTTAGAAATTCTGTACTAAAAAACAGACATGATCAATAAGCCTCAAATAAGCAGGACAATGGTGGTTTTGCAAAAGGCGAGGAGAATCATCTATAACCCAAACATTCATGTCACAGTGGTTTTCGAACCCGCAACCTGTTAGTTGGAAAGCCAAAACTATTCCTTTGGCCAATTGGACTAGAGAAATTACTAAAAAATTACCATGTTATTTATTGGTATTTGATCAAAACCAACACGGTTGTATTGCTGCTGTAGAATTGCAATTATTTTAATGGAGCAGATATACAATAGGATAAATGGTAAAAAAGGCATAAATGATATTTATAAAGTAGCATATATATATAATGTTGATTTTCTTACACGAATTAATGTCATAAAATCAGTATCCATACTACTATACGAGTAAATTTCCTATTTCCTCAATCTTCATTTTATATTGACTATTTAAATGTTGAAAATATATCGATTCATTTTATGTCAGTTATCCACCATTACTTCTTATAACATTATTCTGTCCAACAACGGAATGCGAGACCTAAATATATTACAGTGTTTTAGAATGAATTGAATACTTTCTATTTAATGCTCAGTTACTAGGTTTCGTATGGACAGGTAGTGTATTGAGTATTTGTATGATCATCATGATACTTATGACAGTTGCTTTATATGATCATCATGATACTTATGACAGTTGCTTTATAAATTGGTGTAGATTATATGTTCATATAAAACTTAGTTACTGAACAGTAAATATTTGGAAATTTCTTTTCATTGTGAAGTACCCTCTGTTTGTTGCTACAGTTAGAAAGCTGATGCACAGTGTACTTATTCCGAACTGGAAGAAATAAATCTGCCATTCGAGATACTTAACGAAGGATGTTTTTGATAATGAATAATATCCATTAGATTGAAATACTAGCAATCAAAAAATTGATGGGACATTTAATAATGCCTTACGAAGATGAGACACATCAAGATGTCCTGTTGAGATAAGCAATGTGAAAAGCAGTAGTTTCAATGCCCCCCCCCCCCAAGCCCGTACACCTAGCCATACTGATACCTCTTTATGTACCTTAAAGAAGAAAATCTACGTTAATCACATGTCCTCTATGTCTTGAGGCGCGAGAGATCATTAGGGGAACATGGACTGTAATTTCAAAAACATTACTTTCCTAACTAGTTCTTTTCGTCTGTTTTTGTAATAGCTAATTACAGGCCCATCTCTAGCTAGTGCAATGTTGGAAGTATCTGGCATAATAACAAACATTAGTGGCAGATGATTTTATTTTCTATACGACCCAACTAGGAAAATGACTCTGGGTAAATGAACATTTCGCTAAACCAGTGAAATGGTTGGCACTCCAGTAATAAAGTCGGTACTTCAAGTTCATTTGATATCCACCATGGTGGATATCAAACGAACCACCATTCAGAAGCTGCTAATCAGAAGACGAAAATCTTACTGCATTGGCTACGTAAGGCGGACTTTCCCACGAAGAGGTCATCTTAGCGTCACCTTGCAGTGTCGTCTTCGATACCGCCTTCCTCGAGTCAGCCGCCCAAGGTAAATCAACCCACGTGCATGAGCCCCACCTCCGGCATGGGGGGGGGATAGTTTCGATCCACTGCTATCCTGCCATTAACGGCCTCTAATATGTGCATGTGTATCGTGGATGGCTTGTTAATACAGATGTGAATATCGTTATTGCTATAAATCATCATTGTCCCCACCCTCCATCTTCGGGCCATGCCAACAACCTCCGCTGACTGCCTGTCGTGGTATGAGTGATGGTACGTAGCTATAATTTAACTCCACCGACCATAAAAATAGATCTTAGAAAATTTACGACAATCGAAAACCCCTCAAATATCGTTCGGACGAAGGAGGAAGGGGAGGGAAGAAATCTAATGGATGTTACCCTTATCCCAAGTAGGCAATTAACTACTAAAAAAAAAAAAAAAATCGGGCTTCATTCAAGATCCCTCCCCTTCTCTTGCGACAGATAACGTTAACGCAACCTCTATTAAAAGATAGCTGGCTTTGTAAAGAATTTTGTTGAAGTATGTTTATAATCAGCATCTAACTTACAAAACTAACGCAATTCATTCTACAGTTCATTCTTTCTCATTAGTTTTCAGTTCATAGTCCTTGATCTGTCTAATCGATATTGATGACAATACAATTGTCCAATTTTATTCGCTCCAGTATTATTCTTAGATATTTTTAAAATATATATATATAATATATATAATATCTGGGGTTTTAGCGATATTTTTTGTTAATCGTCTGCAAAATTGGGCTTCCTGATAAAGACAGTAGATGGCGCTGCATGACAACATTTGATCTCAACTCCAAGATAATAAGATAATTTGGAAGTACAGTAACTAAATTTCGAAGGGTGCCTATTATTGTGAGTGCATATAGGTTAATGGACTACTAAAATAGCATCAAGTAGCATTATGCTAATGAAGAATAAAGATATCAGGTAAAAATACTAAGCTTATTTTAGAAAAGGGACTTGTGTTTCAAAGAATAATCTTGATTGGATTTTGATTATTCTGCTTTCTCCAAGTACATTATATTTCGTTAGTTATTACCAGTGGTGTACTGTGCTTTATTGTTATTTTTTAAAATCAAAATGAAGAAATAGGTCTTACTTTTTTTTCTGTGTTAAATTTATAGAGAACATTATTTTATTTTATTTATTGATTTGTCAATTTAAATGCCAAACACTTAAATATTTTTGTTCTTATTTTCAAATCTAAAAGTAAATATAAGAGATATTTCAGTTCCAAATTATATGAACGAAAGCTGTCGGAAAAGTGTGCCTGTATGAAAAAAAATAAAAATAAATCAAACATGTGAATCACATCAGTAGCGCACCCAGGGTTTAATCTTGGGGGAAGGGGGGGGGAGCCGAGTTCAGTAGACGATTTGAGAATACACACTACGCATCGCATACGACATATGACTGAGCATCTGCAATGGTCGCTAATTCATAAGTAGTATAGAAATAGAAGACACGACACAACATAAATAAAAAAATACATTTTATTAATTAGGAAAGGATTTTTGGAAAATTTTCTAGTGTTTTTTTTTTCCTTTTTCTTTGGGGCGGGGGGAGACCAGAGCCCCTTTCCCCCCCTCTGGATGCGCCACTGAATCACGTACACAGCATGAAAATAAAAAGGTAATTAAACAATGAAATTAATAAAATAAAATTAAAAAATCCAGCAAGTGAAGTAGCAGTGAATTTCTTGTAGACAAAATTGTTTTGTTAATAGAAAGAAATGAAATTATGAGTTGCTGGTGGATGTTCATAGTAAAAGAGCTTTCTAGACACTGCTGTTTTATTAGATTTAGAATAACTTACCCAACAAAAAAGTAAGTTAACTAATTTTAACAGTCTTCGTAACTTTAGCTGTCTTAGATGTATATTTGCTGATAGCATTGATTTAATTCTTCCTCGCCCCCATCTCTCTTCTCTCACGCCCTTCCCGCGCGCATGCGTAGTCCATAATAGAGAGAGTATATCATATACTGTATATATATATATTTGCATAGGCAGTACGCATGCGTGTTTATACCAACTCTTTGTGGGAAATTAATGATAGATATATTGTCTTCCCTTAGGTCGTAGATTTTTATGCAATTAACTAACAGTATTTCAGATAATTATTAATTCAATTGACGGAACGAAATTATTAATTTTGTTAATTATTCTGAACTTTTCATTCATATTTACAAAATAAATAATAAGGCTTATTTGTCCTTTTATGCGTTAGGTTTAATAGTTTCTCGTGAATCATGGTCTACTGTGCCTGTTAATGTAGATGTGTTCTCTGGGTTATAGGGGAAAAAAGTAGAAAAAAAAAGTGAATTTTCAAGAAAACAAAACTGATAGAAATGTTACTCTGTCATAACAGGGATCTGAACCCAGGTATTTCCAACCGAAGGACGCTATCGCTTTACTAACTTCGCTATTGAGGCTCTTTCACTCAGCTCTGTTATCTGTCTTTGAACCTCTTTCCAAAATTCGACACTCATATCTCTGCACAAATCCAGATTGGTTAATCAAAGCCTTCTCAGTAAAAATCGTTTCTTTGTCTCACTCCTTTATGCTATAACATTTTGTGTTGTCTCCACCATTTGTGCAATATGTCATTTGAACTTCGTGCCCGACAGCGCCTCTGTAGCGCACTCGGGACATTTGCCATTTGGTTAGAAACAGCTTCGAATCCTGTCCGGGACACGAAGAAGTTTATAAGGACTTTTTAGCTGAAGATAAGTTAGCCAGTCTCAAACGGAGGCAACAGTTTTTCCATCATAAAATTCAAGTCTTCGTTTCACTTTTACAAACAACCGACTGATGAGCACATGGAATACAGGCATAATAAACTGGGCTCGTAGCCTTAGGTTGCTTCAACTTGTAATTTCAGTCAACACAGCTCTCTATCCACAGTTATTCCAAGATTCCTGTGCACAGCATTCATATAATACAGATCTTCGTATTCTGAGTTCCAAGGAGCAAATGTTTACATTATTTAGCTAAGGTGGAATACTTTTTTTTCCCCTTTTTTTCCCTATATATTCAGTCAAACTCTCTGTCGGGTTATCTTAGTTAATGTCCTCATTCGCTATGGTCTGCAACAGATTGTGGGTTTGAATCCCAGAATCTGTTACAGACTGGGGGGTTTAAAGTGTACGTTTATTATGCCCGGAGGATTGGATTGGAGAAAATGTGGAACCGTTCACACTTTCATGTCACGTGACACGGAAGTTTGTGAAATTTTCCAGTGGTAGACGATTTCGACGTCAAAAAATTCTGTTTTAAGTCTCAAGTGTCTGAATTATTTAATCCTTATTCTACATGCTGTACTAAATATTCTAAAGCAACCTTTTATGCACAGGATTCAAATAAAAAAAAATCCTGTAAACCCTACAAATGAAATTGTTCTGAATAGCCACCATATTAGTCATAATTTTTAAAAGTTTCATTTTCAGTGCTTCAAGGAAAGCATTAGCAAGTGGTTAGCGTACCCGCTTTCCAACCAACAGGTTGCGGATTCGAATCCCGCAGTAGAGGCATGGATGTTTGCGATTGTCTTTAGGTGGGAGATGAATTTCATCGCTCTGTGTGAGACAACCTCTACGCTCGTTGGAGGCCTGAAGTGGCTTGAAAAAGTTCCATTTGGTCTCTAGAGCAGTTTCCAGACTATGTAATGAAAATTATAATCTATATAACCTCTTCTTATTATTCCTTCCCTCCTCTTTTACTTTGCGGTATCGAGGATTTCTATTCACATAATCACAACTATAACTCGAGGATAATGTGGTTATCCTCGAGTTATGCCTCCCGGTTGTCCTTCGTCTGTAGCTGCATTTGTTCTGGGGGACGAAAAACCTGAGTTTCCAGCTGAAAAAAAAAAAATCCTACCTTCGTATGAGACCGGCTAACTCACCTTTAGTCGAAAGATGGGAATCGAACCCATATATATATATATATATATATATATACACACATACACACACACATACGCATACACATGTTTACTGATAACCTTTCGTGGGTGGGAACCGCATAAAAAAACGATCGGGCATGAGGAACCTTGAAATATAGGTTGTAATCCCTCCTGGTGAAACAAGTCTAATGACCAGTGCACTTAAAATATTTATTTCTGAAGCAGCAAAAGGTGTTCTATACAAATTATACTTGAAACAGTCAGCCTCCTAGATATTCGCGAGTCCTGGTATTGCTCACCTTGATTTAGGATTAAAGTTTGGAGAGTTTCTGTGGTTCATTTGCAATTTTAGAGACGAGTAAAAGCTAGGTAATTATCATTTGAAACCGTTTCTTAGCTGTTTGAACACTTTTGAAAGCAAAAACATTTGTGGCAAGCGCTGAATTTTTTTAGATTTTTGGATTTAGATTTAATATATGACGTTCTTCAAGAGTGTCTTTGAATTTTGTCTGTGACGCTGAAATCGTTTATATATGCTCTTACCTTAAGGAGAAATATCATTCCGGAATAATTTCCTTACGTATGAGAATACATCTGTCTCATGGGTCCCTTAAATGTCTCCGAATAACCTTAGACAGCGATAACTCAAGATACCCGTGTTATTACCTATGAAATTCATTCAACGAACTTCATTCCCAAATAAAACTTAACCAAGTCTTAAACCTCATAATGAGCATTAGAGGGGAAAGGATTGAAAGCTTTAATAAAGAGCTATGGGAAAAATTTCGACTGACACCAAAGGTCATTCAGAAATTTCTTTTACCGAATAGCGAAATGAAAGCCGCAAATCAAAAGCGATCCAAATGATGTACTGAATGAAATCAAGATGTTGCTCAGATTTGGATGCGGAGAATGCTCAGTTATTTTAAATGGAAAACTACTGTATAGTTCTAAAACTTCTGCAAGTAACACGCATGAAAATGTTCAAGGAAAGAAGAAGATGGCAAATCCAGTGATGCACTTCGGAGTACTTTTCAGCGAATCTGCTAATCTGTTGTCAACTCTACTTCGTCTTGAGAGATTTATTTTTGCACTTGTTTTTATTTTTGCTTGGGTATTCTATGTTTGTGTTATTTTACTAAGATAGTGAATCGTAACTTTTTATTGCTCTGTGTGAAATCTTTCATGGTTTCCATTCATAAGAGGGAAAAAAAATTGACATAGAAACGCTTTAAGTATTTAACTTTTGTTACTTCCCCCACCCCACCCCAACAGCGGGCTGGAGAGATCCAGTGTAGATGAGAGCTTATTGTACATTACACCTTGAAATGTTAAAAAAAAAAAATCATGGTAAATATTAGACCTTGAGTCATGGATGTACTACAGCAGTGGGGTTTGCAACCCTGACTTTCCTAACTGGCGTCAGGGATTCCGCCGACCTATGATTTTAATGGTGCGTGTAAACCACCGAAATCAATTCTTATCCGAAGAATGAGCATCATCAAAATTTTGTTTGTGATCTTAACATTAAGATGCTAAGCTAATTAACTCTTTTAACAGATTCGTTCTCTGTTTGTACCTCAACCTTTGTACCTCAATTTCCTCAAATGTTGCATGCCTTGAAGTATAACATGGTACATTATGATAATGATGCTCATAAGGGTCCATTTCCGCAGGCGACGTTAAATTGTCCAGAATGTTTATATAATCCCAGGAATATCTTCACGCCACAACATCATCTCCATCACAATTAACAGATGAGAAGACACACTGATAAATTACATTTTGTTGGCAGCTACCACACAAAAACTCTTCCACATATTTGTCGCGATGTTTCGTTTGCATGCAAGCTCTTCCGTAGAAACCGATACTACAAGTTAATGCTCTGGCGCAGACCTCGACAGCTGTGGACGCCCAAAATTCCCTGAGGAATGCGCTCATGCATGACAGGAGGAAGGCGCAACTCTCTCCCCTATCTCTTTCTGCCAATTTATTGAATCATCCTCTGACAACCTCTTGGATTTCTTTTCACCATGACCTTTTCATTTTTTAATGATGTCAACCACATTTGATATGGGATGCTCTAATTGTTTTTCAGCTGCACGAATTCGATTGTAGCACTATTATGCAAACAGTTTCCTCGAAGTAAGTTGACATTTCGTGTACTGTGTATGCAACTACAGTCACTTAGCTTTCAATCCTTACCTTTATAACTTACTGTACCACGTAGTTTTGTTATGGGACTCGGCATTTGAGGAAAGTAGAAAATTTATCTACATAGGATGCGCATATAATCAATAAATATCTTAAAACGAACCATTCGTCACCAATTCTTGTCTTCAACGGCACAGCATTTGAATATAAAAGGATCCATTCCAAAGGAAAACAAATACTCAATAGCTCGTAGTTAAAATTTGCAAAAAGTGATGAGCATGGTAATGGTTGCGTTTTCACCATACTGCTGGTAGCAATATTAGGCTTAACTACGTTCCATTTTAATCGGAACATTCCCGTTTTCATGACCTCATCTTGATAACAAAAATGTTAATTGTGGATCACACAACTTCGGAACAATCGGATAAATGGCAGAAAATCAAGGTACTTTGTGCAAATTGGTTTTATTCCCTTTTGGAATAGTATTCTCCTATTCTCTTTCTTGTGATAAATCCAAGGGCGCATTAGACATTGCGTGTCTGGAGTAGTAAGATGGCATTTACCAAGATCATGAGTGCAAGAATTGGAAGAGAAAAGGAAACCAGAATTGGCTTTTTCACGGGTAGCAAGGCAAAAGAGGTAGAAGCAGTGTTGAACAAAGAAATTACTGCCAATAGCTGTGACAGAACCATGGCTTTCATTTGGACATATGCAAGTTTCCTGATTTAGGTCATTTCGGAATCAGTTTTCGGTGTGCTGATAGTGTTTGGAGAGTAGGAAGGATTATCTGTTTATTCTAGTAGGTATGGGAACAATTTCTATGGCAACATTGGCCATAGCCAATCTCTCAGCGTATCTACCTGCATCATCATTGCAATTGGAAAAGCAAAAACCATTGTAGATGTCAACTTCAAAATCGCCAGAATATAAGTGTTAATTTTTTTTTTTTTCAATGTTTTTACGTGAACGCTATCCCCACGAAACTTTGGAAAGTCCTCCATTTTTAGTTTTATATCATTTACAAAAAAAAACCCTCAAACTTTGCAACACCTAGTTTCGGCCAGTGTGCGTGGGATGTTTTCACTCGGAAACTGAAGTTTTTACTTTAGGATATAACAGATAAACCAGCCAGTGAACACATAAATTTCTTTGTTTATGGCTTCATTAAATTCTAATGAAAGCAAACGAACTCAACTCGGAACTTGATAAGGTACTTCAGCTTCCTGCGTTCTAAAACTTAGATCTAATTTTGCTTGATGAAAACGGTTTCCTTTCTTGTCAGTCTCGAACCGTTTCAATGTTCCCTCATTCTTTTGTATTAGCTGTGCAGTAGCCCAGTGGAAATAGAACCGCTCGGGTGATCTGTCTGTTCTAGCCATGATTAGAGACTGAGGACGTGGGGATTTGTGGTGACACATTCAGTTTTGCGGGACAGTATTTACGGACCACCACCGACTTGCGGCGGGTTAGAGGATTTTGTGGTAGAGCTGAATGGACGGAGTGGTGGAAGCCATTTCTACGGACACTGAAGGCACGAGAGCGGTAACATAAATAATTTTAGAAATATATAAGGTAACTGTAGCAAATAATGTTATACAATGTCACTAACTATAACTCCCGTTTGTCATAATTGGTATTTTTCATATTTTTTCATATTTGTCATTCATTGCTTTTATAGAATGAATTAGTGGGAACAGTTAATTTTTAATCGCATATTAAAAAAGTAAATGTAGCACGTGTAATTTTTTAGTACTTTTGTAAATAAAACCTCTAAGGTAATTCGAATTTTTATTCTTAGGAACAACATACGTGGATGTTTTTTTATTGTTATCAAAAGTATTATTGATTAAGACTGCAGTTAAATATTAGTTCATTTTAAATACCATTACGTATATTTTTTTTTTATCATTTCGTTTAGAAATTGAAGTCTTGACATCAAAATCAAGCAATCCTATTCACTTCAGAACGCCCTTTAACCCCATTTGATGCATGAACACTCAGTATAATTTCTGGAAAGAAATATGAATATTTCGTAATACGGGACACGTAAAAGTTTTTCCGTTGCAATTTGAAGTGCTGATTTTTGCGATATTAATCAGTTGTTTCTGTCATATTAAACTAGGCATTTTTTCTACAACTGCAGACGCATAAAATTAATGGTTTTATTATTATTGCTAGAGTAGTCTGCTTATTAATTTAAGTAGTCGATTATATTATTAAACTTTTTTTTTTAATCTTGCAAATCGGCACCTTTTCTTATACATGTCTTATTTGCAGCAGTTATCTGACAGACCGTTTTCTTTATGTCGTTTATTTCAAATTTAGCACCTGGCGTAGCCCATAGCGACCCTGCCCTTTAGTCGAATAAGTTTCGGTTCGATTCCCGTCTTAGTGCGAGAATCTGGGAGCTCTTTTCAACTGAAGGTGGGTTAGCCGATTTCATACGGAGTTGGTAGAGTTTCCCCCCTCCGGAATCTCGGGTTTTTTTTATCTCGGCAACATGAAAATCGTCGGGCTACGCACAGTGTGCAGACCAAGTACATTTGAAAGAGAATGGAACAGTCTGTGGCATCCTGATCAAATGAGATTAAACGATGCTGATGATCATCTCCCCCCTGGCTGTTGGTATAATGAGGACCTTGATAATGATAATGCAAAAATAGCAGATAATTCTATATTATGGAGATGCAAGACGAGCTGAGACATTATCGAATGCGAATGTTTAAAAACACCTCATACATTCTTGAAAAGAATTACATAATCAAGCAAGTCTGCTTCTATGTAATATATCAACATTATTGATACGAAATAAAAATTATTAAGACACTATGCCATGTTTTGTGCGCATCTTTTTGTATTAATAAGTAGAGTTTCTTTTTCATGTTTGTTTTATATTGATTTTATTATATTATTTGAGGTGTTGAAATTGTTGAAAGTCTTTATAAACCTTTCGTCGACGGGAGCCACAAAAAAAAAAAAAAAAAAAAAAACATAGTAGATAATGTTTATTATTTATTTAGCAGTCGGATATGTTTTAGTAGGGATTTTATATTTACTTAATAGTTCGTAGATGGGTTAGCATAATAATAATTCTCAGCAGTATCCTAGATTCCATCAAAATTTCACTGATACGCTGAATGAGGCTGAAGAGAAAGTTATATTTTTTGCTTTATTGAAACTAAACATTTCTGTCGAATGAATCGAGAGAATGCAGATAAAATAATAACCAAAAATATTATTCATAATATTCATATTAATGAACAGCTTTGTAGAATTTCCATTTGAAAATAAAAAACGGACATTTCGAAAACAGAACAGCATGCTGTTGATGCATTGAGAGTTATATCTAATTATAATTATAATGTCTAACGTTTTCGAATTAATGTGCGAAAATTTGTACATTTAAATTACGATTTTGTACGCTATTAATATTCAAGAATTTGAAAATTTTTGAAATGCAATGTTGGCATGGATTATCCGGTTTAGAAAATAACAGACGTTATTCTCTCTCTCTCTCTCTCTCTCTCTCTCTCTCTCTCTCTCTCTCTCTCTCTCTTTTTCTTTCTCTCTCTCTGTTTCTTAACTATTTATGAAACAAGATGAAAATGTTTTAAAGTTTTCATTAAGTCTAAAAACAATTTTTATAGTTATATATTAACAAGTGTAGTACAAGCAATTGGAAATGCCCATCGTTTAAATGATAAAAAAGCGATGTTTTAAAAATATATTAATTTTATCTTTAATACCAGCAAGCACAGCCAAACAGTCCTTGGCACTTACTAAATTTGTTTCCAATGTTGAAAGTCTAGTATTCCATATGTGCACATCTAATAACACGACAACTACTAAACCTGTATTCAATTGCTTGCAAGATCGTGGGCATATCCGTAGCCACTGATGCGATAGGACACGTCTGTGTTCTTTCAGTTTGTTAAGCATTGTAGGTGGCAGAGAAATATTAACACGCTCCTTAACATACCTCGAAAAAAGTCTAGTGGGTAAATTCGGGAGACTTCGTAGACCAAGGACTGGGTCCTTTCTTGAGGTGTATCCGTTTTTCTAAATTTCAGAATGCAGTATCAATCTGCAGATGGAAGGAAGGTAAGGCATTGTTCCTCTTACAGTAACTAATAAGTGGCGAAACCCCTAAATTACTTTAAAAATCGACCATCTTTTCCTACTAGTTTGTCAGGGATACTGCATGAACTCTTCTTAATATACTTATCACATCCTTTATTGATGTGTCAAGATTTTACTTCAAGTACAAAAGCATAAAGTAAAATAATAGTGATAGCTCTTCGACACAGCAATTAAAACATTTAGATCCTCATCACGAATTACTTGGGTATCGTTCTACTTAAAGCAGGGAATCTTCGAAGAGTTCGCATTTTTGTCTTTTATATATACATTTTTAATATCTGCTAACTGAAAAGCACTGAACTCGTCTTGTCTCCTAAGAATGCAGATGGAAACTTGTGATGTTTGACACTTGCGGCGAAAGTAAAAGACCGATATCTTAAAAAAAAATGTAGAATCTCATATGTAATACTGTGTGTGTGTGCGCGCGCGCGCTTGCTGTATGCGTGCTTAATTAATATAGTGTCAGTTGCGACCGCTTTCTTTTTTCATTCGAATTATCAGAAGGAGATTATATTCTACAATTATTAGGATTGCTTAAACGAGTTACTAAAAGAGTTGTTCTTTGTATCTTCTTTGATTGGACAGTCCATAGTTCGAATCTCGCCATTCCAGTAGATAGCTACCTTAGAGTTTGAAGCCCGTGAATGAACGAGTGCCTGTGTAGCGGAAGAACACGTCAGAAGGACGATGGAACCTGTTCTTGTTTAGAAAGACTTCGAATTCCATTTAAGACGGCATAAACTTTTAGGATGTCTTTTCGGTTGAAGAAACGTTAGCGGGTTTCGTATACCAATTTTTTTTTCTCTCCGAGAAACTCGTTTTCCCTTCACAAAATAGACAAACCGGCCGTGGAACACATGCAAATAACAGCTATGACATACATCTCATGGCTTTAGTTGTATTGTCATAATTGCAATCACGCAACCTGAATTTCTCAACTTCGTGAAGGATCAAACCTTTTGCCGACCTTTTCAACGAAGGTCTCATAATTGAAGAAGGAGATGTTTGGAATTACAGCTAAAGTAGTTAAGCATATGAGGCTGGTGTATTATGTCTGCAAATTGCATGTCATCTTATGGCAGCTTTCACTGTCTTTTCAGGATAAAAAACCACTTTCCAACAGGGGGAACCTGCCTTCCCGTATGTGATCAGCTAACTTACCTTTGACTGAGACCCTTATAAATGCTCTTTCGTATCCTAGACAATATTCGAACCCTGATCTTTTCATTCCATTATCTATAATGACTGAACTACGGACGCTTCCAGAAGTGACTTTTATTTTTTAACTTCTAATCTTGGATTATTGCTTCCACAAAATAGAAGAAACGACTACCTAGCACATGTAATTATAGACATGTCAATTACCTGTGCTCGTGTAATTGACAACCATGGGTATGGTGTTACGTGAGATCTTCATGTCTCTATCCTCCCCATGGCTAATTCATTTTATGCATTCCCAACCCCGCATCATTATATATGCCTTCCGAATCTACTTTGGGTTCATAATAAAAATTGTGTTGGGTTTAATTGCTAATACATAGGAGTATTTTATTCCTTTTCTGACATTTACTTTAAATGTGCCAAGATGATTCATTTACAACTTTCTTCAGTACAAAAATTTTTCTGTCAGTTGCTTGCACGCATTCATCAACTATCTGTTTGTATTTTCGCGAAGGGAGAAGACCAAATAAAAAAAAAAATTGCCAACATATTGTCTAAAACCAGCTGTAGCTAAAGGAATGTTATTCTTTCGACTGCTCCAGATCAAAAAAGAAATCAGATCTTTGTTAGATAACTTTTGACTTATTAATTAGACATCGAACAACTACCGTCGTAGAATTATTGAGAAAATCCATAAAATGAATGAGTAATTCGAAGGTCTAAGAAGACTGGAATATTATCCAACCGTTTCATTAGTTATTAATAATCTTTCCATTATGAGCAGCTGCATTGGATAGCTGATGGTGTTACGGAGCTGTCATCAGATACATTGTTTTCTTCAGTCAAGTTCTGAACTTGACTGAAGAAAACAATTTTCCTCTTTTTTGCCTTGTTAAAGGGATCCAGTATGCACGGTTTCTATTACAAGAGAGTGGAAGAAGAAAAATACGGTCAGAAATCAACCGAAAATGTTAAACAAAAAAAAATCACTGTTTCCAAACAGCAGCTGGTGGGGTACGAAAGAGGACACAGAGCCACCTGTCGACCAGATAATTATATCTGGAACACGTTCCAAGAGGTGTATAAGATAAAGTGGATGTCACGCTGCGTTTTTCTTTATTTAATCGAGAAATCGCTGCAGTCAACAGTACAGATTAACGTGGTTATCACCTGGCCGTTGATTTTTCTTTATTTCTTTTAAATTAGTTCACTGTTGAGAAAGATTTACATAAATCTCCATTTGATACCAACACGGTTACGTATCATCTTTATGCAACATGGTGCTGTTTCTTCTGGCGCCATCTAGCGGTTTTATTAACTCCGATATGAAGTATTTTTGTCAACAGCCTGCACGCCAAACTCGCGAGTAGTTAGCACAGCTCAAATAAGTAACGCGAGTTTTGCTCATAAAACTAAATTAGTAACATACATTGTTAGCGCAACAGAATTTGAAGGCGGAGTCCTAGGTTGACTTTTTCGTCTTTTCTGATGAGTTATGGCGGCATTGTTGAGATAGTGTTTGCGAGTGTCAAACGCAATCTGTAGTTTGATAAAAAGAGATTGTCGGGTAAAAGTTTATAAATAGATAATCTATATACTTCGCGGTGAATAGGACCTATAAATTGCGACTGTGCAATGAGCCTTGACCTAAAAACTACCAAAGGTAGACGCTCTGGGGAGATTTTTTTTTCCTTTTTTTTTTTTTTTAGCTTTAATACTTCGACTAACACCAGGCGTTGACTACCGTTCAGGTAATTGGCTTGTCAAGCCTGCTACTGAACTGAAAGTACTCATTTCGTCACAAAAACTCGATATAACGCCCTGAAATCAACAACCTACACTCCAGCTCCGTAATATCCCAATCGTTGTGAATTTATTACGAACAAGTTTAGGGCTATTGAAGGTTTATACTTCACACGTGTCTAGAATACCATTAAAACCTAAAAGCTTGTTGAGCAATAAACATTAAAAGAACTCAGAAATTGAACTTCTTGAGCAATGTTTACAGTGAAATAAAAAAAAAATAAAATGTTTATGTTAATATGTTTCCGATAAATATAAATGATGGAAATGCCAAGAGACATACTTGATATTCTACTTTCTTCCGTTCATATTATCCAGTTTTTACTGTAAATGCTTTTGCGTTCATAGCTGGAAACAACAAAGGAATCACCACATATATTATAGCTAATTAGTCCAACATGCCTTCCTGTTTGGACGAGTGGATAGCATCTCTACTCCGTAACAGGATGTGGGTTCGAATCTCACTGTAACGTGATGTGAACCTTTCCTGGGTGGAATTTCCATTTAAAAAATATGACCAATAAAGGGAAGATATATGGACTCTTCGGAAATCGTATCTTAAATACTATGATGCTAAAACATCTCATGCTGATAGTCGTAAGTACTTACGATGGCCAATTTAAAAAAAAAAAAAAAAAACTGGTTAATATTCATTGGTTTCTCACAGTAGTGGAAGGTTTTAAGAGAAAGAAATCCGCCAAGAAAACTCACGAAAATAAACAATCATAACAAAGTTTGCAGAAAAGGAATTAAATGCCCTATCGCAGCGTTAATTTTTATGCAAAGATCTGCTAGTCTTGACTTGTCATTAAAGCTAACACTTAAAGGGGAATATTAAATCAGATGAAGATCATTGCTCTGATGTAGTATATTTCTTAAAGGAAGGTCTGAAATCGGAGGCTTAATGTTAGTTGCTCTCAGAGATGGAACAGTTTTTACCTACCTATCTATGCGTCTGATGTTATCTTCCACAAAAGACAAACCAGCTGAAGAACACACACAGTTAGCAGACACTTGCCGCTATCTAACCTTCCGCGAAGTTCAATCTGAAGCATCGACATCGCCTTGACCTTTGCTGGGGTTTTTCGATAATGGATGTCTTTGGTAATGCTAGCGATGCTTTGGAGTTTGATTTTCTAATAATGAGTTCCTTTCCTTGCCCAGCGAAGTCAGAAAGTGGTAAAGTATTGTAAACTTTCTGTAGTCATGTTGTAAATAGTGTGAACGTTTACTAATATTGACAAACTTTTATATTGGAAAATTTTACTTCCGATTTCTGATCATTTTTGTCAGAATTCCAATCTCCATATGGCATGTTCTCTGTTTTCTACAATCTTAAATAGGGAATCATTTCTTAGCTTCTTAGACACGATTTCCTTCTCTACCTTTTCATCCTTTTTTTTTTTTTTTTTTTTACATTCATTTCTGTCTTTTGTTATTAGTTAGGTTTCTGGTGTTTTTTTTTTCCCCTTCGTCGTTTAGCATCCTGTTCTTCTAGTGTCTATCGTATGAATCGACAAGTTTATTCCCATTCTCTTCTAAAATTGAAAGTGTTTGTCTTTTAACGCATTTCTTTATCGTGTTTGAGCATGAATGCTTTGAATTATGGTATATGTTTTGTAAGTGATAGAGTAATAACTTACAAAACTTAATAACGGCCAAGATTCAAAGATTTTGCATGATGTTAGAGGAAGCTACAAAACATGCAGAAGTTATGAAAGGTTGGTACTAATTCTGGGTGTATATACATGCCATATAAAACAAGTATATGCGACCTGAGACAAACATAAAGAGATGCTGTTCGAAATAACATTTTTGTATATTAGTAATGCCAATCATTATCACAGCCTACAAATATCTTTCAGCTTGTATTTTAGCCTCAGTTTACTTGTTTTTATTCTAACATATGGATTGTATCCTTTCGAATTCTGTCCCTAAAATTGAGATGAGTCGACAATTTTTATTAACAATCCCACTGCCAAATTTGAATGAAACCTGTGTTCACGTATAGGAAAGTACGGCAAGCATATTGATGGACAAAACTAAAATGAGAGGCATAACGCAATTTGTGGAAATTCTAAAAATAGTTATGATATAAGCAAACTATAGTTTTTTTTCTTCTTTTTCTGTTCGTTGAGAAGGGGGACCACAAACGACGTCTTGCTTAGGCACTGTTCAACAGCTACATCATTTAAACTCTGTTTATCAGAAATTTCACTGTACAGTATAATTGATATAATTGATACACGTGCATTCCACACAGTCTACCGTTATCAATCTTAACGTAACAACGACCGTATTACTATTTTACCTGGATCTCCGGTCACAGATGTTTTGCACTTTAATTTGTAGCACCAGCAGTTACACCATTTATGAGGACTTCATATGATTTGTTATTTTTATGTTTGCAGTGAGTGAAGATGCCGAATAGCAGCCCTAGTGGGCATCCTAAATATCGAAAATAGTCCACAGACTGGTGGATAACCCTCCTCCTCCTCCCCCCCCCACCTTTGTCTGATGGTTGCCTGGGGTACCTACTGACAGTTCCAACCTCCTACTCACTTGCCCTTTAGGCTTTGTACAGATGTTTGACTGTAATTACTCGGCCGACGATTGTCCGTAATGTAAAGATCCGGCATCTACAGGTGTAGTAATGCCCTTCAGTCCACCCTCTGGTGTGTTTGTTCGTAATGATTTCTCAGGATTAGCGTATACTGCAAGTTTGGATTATTGACGGTGAACCCCAAACCGGTTCGTTTTGTGTAGTCACTAGTCGGTTCACTTGCAAAATGTTTGAAACAATACAGAAATGGTGCAGATAAAGAGATACTCAATGTTTATAATCTGTGAGAAACACATGAACTTGAGCATGCGTGTTTCAATAAAAAAAAAAATAAAAATAATGGATTGCATTTGATTGCCAAAGGAACAACTCAGTTTATTTTCGTAAAACAGTTTATAGTGATTTCGTCGAAATTTATTAAAACTATCTTTGTACGGCAGTTTATTCAACTTCGGTTTATTAAATTTAAAAAAAAAATTGTTACTGAAATTGTTGAAAATTCTGCAGTCGTTATGAACTTTTAGTAAGTCATCAAAAGTGCTTAAAAACTCAACAATAATGAAGTTTGAAGTCTATCAGTCATTCACAAGTTCAAAAATTCATTATCAGCTAAACGTGGATTTTGTTTGTTTGGTAGACACGCAGCATTCGGACCAGTTACAAGTTCATTACTCAGGCAACTCCTATTTCATTTCCATCCTGTCATTTAGGGATCTAAATCTCAGTCCTAGTTAGTTATCATTCCCTAAGTCAGATTCTGTTTTCTTTTTTTCTTTTTTCTTTTTTAGCAAAAACCTAAATCCATGTCTAGCTTCTTAGACCAACCCTCATTGAGAGCACCCACTAATGAGTTTGAAACTTCCATGTGTGTAGAGGTTTGTGGCAGAGCATTATTCATAGCATCGGTTTCTATGGAAAGGCTACTGCATCGTCTCAAACTGTGTAAGGGTTCTACTCGCATTTTTTTTTATATAACTCCCACCCACGAAAGATGGCAATGAAATTCATCCCTCACAAACACCGATGTTTACTGCGGCGATTTGAACCCGCAGCCTATTAATTGGAGAGCAGTACGCTAATCAGGCCGGCAGATCTCGCTATAATTGGACAGCTAGCCGTTAGACAGTTCTGATATGCAGTGACAAATCACGATACACATTCTTCAGACTATATAGATATGGTTAGGTGTACTGGCAGTGATGTTATCGTATAGAGATGCTTCTGCTAGTCTGGATTGACACCCTTTGTAATGTCAGCAAAATTCAATACGATAACAATGATTTAGTTGAGTTATTAAGTCCTATACCATACTTTAGGGGCTATTGTAGCATGAACGGAGAAGATGAAAGCGCAAAATTCGGAGCTAAACTTTACTGTGTGTTTTTCTGAAGAGATAGAACCTTTAGTTCCATTCTAACTTCTTACACCATTCTACTAGTCGGGAACTGATTGCCGTATTGCTTGAAGAATGGTCCAAAATATCTGTCAAGATTTAGTATAAAGGCTGCGTAAGAAATTGATATTTGTTATCGTGGACAAAATGCGACAACGATGTGTTGAGGTTTTTGAAATACTCAAGGTAGAATTTTTTGAACATAGTATGTATTTCGGAATCGAAACTACTGCTCTAAACAGCTCTACTTACTTCGAATTTGATAAACTGATTTTTATTATTTCTTTAGTTTTGGGTTGCGAATTTGATCCTTATGTTTTTGTATTCTATACAATAATACATTTGACACAAAATTGAACATGATAAAATTAGGCAATATCGAAATTAAGATCCCTCATGTAGTCCTAAAGCAAGAAGATACATTAAGTAATGTTTCTTTGTTTTCCTAAGTGGGTATATTTCTTAATAGGCACCAGTTACGTTACTCTCCCATTCACTACACTATCCTCCACGCTTCCAAAGTTCCATTGAATTTTAATACAATATTCTGTGTATCCAACATAAAATATTTACCCAATCTTGTGCGAACAATGACCTAAATTTTCTTTTTCTCTCATTGATTCTGCAAGAATTTAAAAAAATTGATCAAACATTTATTCCTTTTCCCCAGTTTCTGTTTTAATTGTCGCCTCTGATACCAGGAAAGGCTACAAAAACTCTGAATTGTCTTTATCCCGACTGGTAAGTATATCTCCTCCCCTTGTACAGCCATCATTTAATCTACCGTTGTCCAACGGGCAACCCGCGGCATAATTTTATGCGACCCTCGATTAGCAATCGAGGTTACAACCCCTGCAATTTATAAATGCGGTCAGTTTCCGCAATTAAAGAGTGTAGGCCCAGTTCACGCGATTAATAAGATTTATATTTTCACTTTAAAAACTGTTAAACTGTTACAGCTTCATAACGGTCATATAAGACGAAGCATTACTACTATGCGTTCGTTTTGTTAATGGAAAATATTAGCAATGCAGAAAATTTGGCGTCCTAAAAAAAAAAAAAAAAAAAAAAATTAAAAAAAAATAAAATAAATTCCCACACAGGTTACCGTAGATATCCATGAACTTCCCAAGAGTGCATTGTATCCTCGTGGGCGTAAAAACTATCGTTTTTTTTTTCCCTTCTTATTTCTAAATACACAAATTAAAGAAGTATAGAACGACATGGTTTTTTTTTTTTTAATGTGATTCCCACTTAATTTCATAAAATTCTCAGAATCCGTACATTTACGAAGAACTCTTTTCTCGAGGTATATTTGTATCACCTCGTTACCGCCACAAATGGTTTTACGCAAGAACTTCTAGCTATCCTTTCCTTTTGTAATTGGACACCTTTATAACGCTATTACATTATAATAACCCCCGGGACATTTTCTCCAAGGAATATGTACAATTTTGTTTTAATTGCAGTTGTATTAACTAAGCTAATATTCGCTCATATATATTCCTAGGGCATACGTTTCCTGTGTATTATCATAGTTATCTTCCCAAGCTCCTTGGTCCAGTCATAATTATCTGCATCTAGATTTAGATGAGCATTGTGAAATGAAGTAGATCAATTGGCATTACGTATTGATGATTGAGGGCCGTGTATGCATGTCTTGAGATTCCTTTCAACATCCTATCGGCTATGCCGAAGTCGTATTAGAAGGTCAAAAAAAAAAAAAAAAAGTATTCCGAAAAAAAAAAAAAAAAAAGCGGCTTGTCAGCGTATTCATATCATGTATTCGATATCATATGCCATATCTGTATCGTAGCAATCTATGTCATATCTGTCTATATCTATATGACATATTTCTATCATAGCAATTTTCATTCTACTCTATTTCCGACTTGTAAAACGTATTTTATTTCTTATTTCATTTTAATAAAATATTTTAGTTTTATTAAAAATAGTTTTCGTTTGGGATTAAGATGTGACCTAATGGTTCCATAGCAAGAATAAGTTCTACGTCAAGAACGAAATACGCGAGGTTTGTCGGTACTTCCTTGATATAGACAGCGCTTTTACGCTAGGAGAGAGAGAGAGAGAGAGAGAGAGAATTACTGAAGAAAATATAAATTGGAAGCGTAGAAGGGTCTCTGCGAAATTTCACGGAATTTCAAAGATCCGTTCACATTTTTAACTACCATTTTATTCTCATTGGTATAATGATAATAAAAAAGGTAGATATAATCAGTGGCGTCACTATATAATAATGACGACACATACTGTCGTGAATGAATGGGGTCGTTACCTGCGTACGAACAACGAATCTAATAAGTGTTTACATGCTTTGCGATACGCACCTTAAAATTGGCTTCAATTTCAATCAGTTCTCTGTTAATGATAAAATACATGGCTGCCTGATGTTAACTACAGTCATGATTTTTTAATGCTAAAACATCCAGAATATTGTTGAATTTCTGCTTGTTCAGTTAATGGTTCTTCTTTAATTCAATAACATGTGCGGCTCAAGTTTGATTTTTTTCCCTTTCCCTGCTGACTGTTCACCCTATATTTTAGCATTCGTTGGAGCCTTTCACTATACTTTGCATCACCTATAGATTTTACTTTTATTTGCATGCGTCTTGAATTTTTTTCGAACCGAATGTTTCGGCTATTCTATCTCATATTATTTATATGTTAAAACAAATGGCCATTTGTTTTCCATTATGTAAATTTCGATGTTATTTGCGTGGCCCCTCATTTCACTAAGGAAAGCTTAACATTTTTTTTTCATAAAATTTTGAAAATTTATTCAAAATACTTTTGAATAAATCATTTTGAAAAAAAAAATATATTAAAAATTACCTACAACAGCGACTAGAATTCGCTGTCGGGGTTAGTTTTTAATTTAAAAAAATGGTTTTCGTATATCATCTAGAATTTGAGAAATGCAGTGAGAAAATTTACTCGACAAGGTTGAAGATGTTTGTAGCTATCTCAAGTCCTCAGACCACCCATATTAATTTCAAAATAGTTTTTTAATAGGTTCCGTTCCAGTATTATTCATTGCGATACTGTTGCCTACAAAAATTGTTTAGTATCGAAAATTTTAACAAGCTTAATTAATTACTTCGAAGAATTATTTTTGCGTTGGTGTAATTTTACTTTTGAGAAGATCCTGCAGCGTTTGACTGGATTTTGAATACTACTTTTTAATTGGAGTATTTCAAAACATGTTTGATTTGATTTCATCGCTGACTGTTTTCTTGAAGGGTTAGGCAGTTTTGTGCTACACAAATTGCGTAGTTTATAAGTTACATGGGATACTGTCCTTTAAGTTTACTTCCTGACTTAGTGCTGTAATAGATGCGCAACATGTGTAGGCATCTATAAATTGCATTAAAATTACTTAAAACAAATGACTCAATATTGTAAGGGTTGTAAATGGCAAAATGTAGCTGATTTTCAATATTTGTAGGTTTATGGTGGACTTTAGTATTAATACGTTCCTTTGATTTGGTGAGAGTTAAAATAAATGCATTTTAAAAAACCCTGTATTCCCACTAACATTTTGGAAATCGGGGGCCGCCATCGAAAGCTGAGCCCATGGCTACCGACAATTTTAGTCATCTAGCTGAGAGTGTAGACGATTGTTGCCATCTCATGATCCTAAACTAATACTTATACTGTTGTCTGAAATTTGTCTGAAATATGTGAGCTCTGCGTCGATTTTTCTGAGATGCGGAATTAAATCCCCGAATTTCTGGGAAGAAAAAAACTTTTCTTCCCAGAAATTCGGGGAATTTTCTTCCCTTGTAAAAAAGTTCCTAGAAGAAGTTGGCGACACGAATAGAACTTACAACAGATCCGTATACAGAACATCAGCCACGCATCTTCCTTAGAATGTGATACTCGTTGGGGGGGGGGGGGGTTGCTAAAGAAGCGAAGACATAAGATTGGCCAACTTTTATTTATTTATTTTTTCATTAATAAAATGAACGTTAATAAAATCGGACTTGCTTTATCTGTTGTAGTGTTTCATATAAGTTTGATATGAAGTAGGCATTTGTTCAATTTGCAGAATCCGTGCTCTTGCTACATAGATTTAAGTCTCTTCAAGGAAGGCTAATACTAATAATCATTTATTTATTTGAACAATATTTTTATTATATTTCAACATTTTTATTATTTTTTATTTTATTTATTCTGCTGCTGCTGTTTACAAAACATTATATAACTGTATACTTTACAGTTATAAAATAAAATAAAACGGATATGAAGAAATGAAAAAATATGAAGAAATGAAAAAATAATAAATATGGGGGGAACGAAAGGATATAACAAACACATACATAAAAACAAAGTAAAAGAATGGATACCATGGCGACATGAAGCAATTGAAAGAATAATGGTAAAATGTAAAAAAATAAATCAGGTAAAACAATTTTACTTGATTTCTTTTTTTTTTAACAATTTTCGACAAAATACGAGAAAACAAAAGAAAAATATGTGTGATCAGGGATAAAATTCATTAGAAAATTATCATAGTTAAAGATAATAATTAAGGACAATTTAACAAAGGTTCTACATATTGTGGCGATATAATCTCATGTCTTCGAAGTTATAATAATAATAATAATAATAATAATAATAATAATAATACTTACTCTAGTATGAAAGGTTAAAGAACTATTCTTAAAACTAAACAGATAAAAAAAAAAAAAAGAAAAACCACGGAAATGAGTTAATAATAGATGAATTAAACTACTAATATTAAACCGTTTTTTGGCTCTCATTGCTATAAAGGCATTCGTTACATTTGAAATACTTTAGATTGGTAATACATGTCATAACTAGGACAAGGACGAAAGTGTTTTTTTTTTTTTTTTTAATCTATTCAAATGTGTCCGATCAACCAGATGGGATTAAAACTGATAACAAATTCACTAAAGCTCCATATCAACTGGTATAATCTGTTTGTTAGGATATTAGAATATATATATTCTTAGGGATAGAAGGAGAGAGAGAGAGAGAGAGTTTATTTTTTTTTTTCAAGAATGGAGGTTCTTGTGTACATTTGTTGCTTGGTTACCCTACTAGAAACTTTACGACAACATTACAAACTTCAACTGATCAATACCGCCTAATATTTCACCGACAGGTGTCTCTTCATGTATGCAAGCGGTATAGAGTTTAGTGAATGAACTCGACGATTATTTATTCGAAATATGCATCGCGTACAGTGTGACCTGTCACTTCATTAGTGTACGCGACACACGTTTTCGGTTGATTCTGTTGCGGACATTAATCTTCGGTCGTTTTTCTTGTGACACTCTTATCGTTCACTCCGTCGCGATAATTTAAACAACCCATGTACTTCCTCTCCTAAGTTTCTTGTTAGCAAAACATTGGCTTTATAATTTCACAGTTCTTGTAAACGATACGTAATAAATGAAGAGTCATTCCTACAAGGTGTTCGCTGATGCGAATACTTAATGAAATCAGTGCAAGTTTGTTGATCTTGCAGTCGACGTGGGCTTGGTGTTGGGCTTTTCGACATCATCTAGGAATGCATGCGGATGCAATTCGAGACGAGACCCAACACCAAGCCCACGTCGACTGCATATATATATATATATATATAACTATCATATATATATCTGTGAAACATATATATATTTTTAATACTTTAAAGTTTTCAAAATCAGCCAGTGCAGCTACAGTTAAGTTTGAATGAGGTTGCTTTTGGCAAATAAACCTATCTGCAAACGTGCCGATTTTAGTTAATAAAGAATGCGAAAGTAATTTTATGGTGTGGGCAAAATAGCTTAAATATTTAGTTAGTTACCTAACGACGTAAGTTGTATTTTAAATCAAACACTTAAGTAAATAAATTACTTTACCAAAAGTATCCAAAGATGAACTTTATTTCCTTACGTTTCAAATAATTCTTACTAAATTAGATTTCTTATTTAGAATATTGGAAAAATTGTGAAGTCACGAGTTTAGTTATATATACAGCAACTAAAATAAAGAAAGAAATCGCCTACCTCGGTAGGTGAACGAAATCCACTATCGCAAAGATTCAAATCCTGTTTCAAGGGAGGCACTTGTAAAATTCACAACTAATGTAGAAGAGCTTATGTAGCCCCTTGAGCTTATGAGGCTTTTCTATTTGTTATTGACAAAAACAAATCAGTATTGTTTGTAATTAATGTTACCATTTATCCATGTTGCTCGTTTTTTTTTTAAGAAATCGCAATGCTTGTTGGTTAGGCCTTATTACCGATTTTACTCTGTGTATGTGTGTTGCTTTAATCAATACATGAAACAAAACATCGCTAATAATAATTACGATATTTAATTGTTCTTTCGATTCTTTATAGCCTTATTTGTTACCACTTTCCTGCAAATAATTCCTTTTTTTAATGTTATTTCTAACGATAGAAATTCTACAATCTTAAAAGTGTTCTTTACGATAAACTTTGAAAATTAGTAGCTGCTTCCTTCACCATTTCACTTTCTAAACTAACACTCGATACTTTGAAGCCAAATTTTTGCCATGAACAGTAGCGGTAGCTTCCATATCACGACTTGTTAACTTTGACCCACCTATATTGCAAGTTTTACCTGAACCGGATCTTAATAGCTGCCGAGAATTATTATCCCGCTAATACTTTATACTCACTCTGGATTAAGTTGTTTAGAATTATCACAAATGGCCATGAATCGTCAGATATTATATCTGTCAGCTGCCTATGGGTTTTCTTGGGTCAGATTCTCTGTTTTGCATAAAAAAGTCTACGCGTCAGTCTTAGACTGACTACCTCAGCCTCAACTGAAAAGTCATAGAAAACGTTTTGCGCATGCTTCACGGGAATCGAACCTAGGATTTTTTTAACCAACTTGGTTTGAGAAGTTAAGGTTGCTGTCCTAAACAGAAAATGTTCTGCTTTGTGCCGCCTGTATATAATATCGCATCGCGTGTTTTCTAACTACCCTTCTTTATATCGAAAACTAGATCCTAAATTTCTTTAACTTTTTTAAAGCGATTTTAGAGTATCTTTAAATCCCTAGATGCTGGTTATCTTATTATGCTATGAGTAAAATAATGTAGCTAAGTTTTATGCTAGTAATCTCACTAAAAAAAACGAAGAAAAAAAAAAACAATGACACTCAAATCTCTTGGACAGATGAGATTTCACTATTCAATATTACTTTAATCTTTATTAGCTTAACCATTTATAACTTCCTATGTATCCGAAAAACAATTTGTGGTTTCTTTCGCTGTGGATGGATAACCCCCCGTTTTTTTTTTTTTTTTTTTTTCAGTTGCAGTCGTGACAATAATTATATGACTTGTGCTTCTCCACTGTAGCGGAAAACTTCCCCCTAATATGACAGTAATTAGGGTGTAAGGAAACAATCTAAGTGTAATTTAAATTATTTAAAGGGATTTAATTTTTGATGGTTTTATTGATAAAGATTTTAATCACAGTGTTCATTTTCAAAATTCTTTAATATTTATGAGTCATTTCCCTTTAATCATTTCGTTTTGTTTTCTTATCTTTACTTAGTTTCCAGTGATTTTTTCCTTGTGGCTGATTTATCATGATGACAGACAATACGAAATGCACTTGGGGGGGGGGGGGGATTTCATGGTGTGTGTGGATCTTGTGTTGCCCATAGCGGTTTTAAATATTATTTTTCGCATGAACACTTCTTTATCACTGAATGCTACTGAATTTACACATCTGAGATGGAAATTGGATTCAATAATTGAGTACAATCAGACTTGTTAATAGATTCCTTTTTTTTTTTTTTGTTACTCACTTGTTTATATATATATATATATATATATGAGACCAGTGGCTCACTCATACATATATATATATATATATATATATATATATATATATATATATATATATATATATATATATATATATATATATATATATATATGAGACCACTGGCTCACTCAAGATTTAATCTTGAGGGGTGGGGGACAAATTGAGTAAACGATTTGAGAATACACACTACGCATCGCATACGACCTAAGACTGAGCATCTGCAATGATCGCTAATTCATAAGTAGGATTGAAATAGAAGACACGGCACAACATAAATAAAATAAAATGGATTTTAATTAAGAAAAGATTTTTGGAAAATTTTCTAGTGTTTTTTTTTTCTTTTTCTTCGAGGGGGACAGGGCCCCTTGGCCCCATCTCTGGGTGCGCCACTGTCTGAGACGAAATTATAGAAATATGTACTCTTATCATCTATAATTCCGCCCAAATATCTTTTTTATCTTCATTCATCCCTCTTTTTTTTTTTTGAAAATGAAAGTGTTAGGAATCCATACATTCCAATATTGACCACCCTCTATTTACGTTTGTTATTAATCTTTATTTTCTTCCTCTCTTCAGCCCTTCTATTCGCTGTATCCTCCTAGAGTGGATCTAGCTGAGCTTCTCAGTCATGAAAACTCTCATCGATAAAAGGGTTAAGGGATAGTTTTTAAGCTTCTGCTCAAGCAGCAAGTTAAAATCTTTTGATGTAAGGTAACGTGTAAGTTATTATTACATAACATGCTACGTGCTATTAGGATTTCAATTGTTCTCCTGACGTAATGAGGGTTAATAAATAAAGATTAAGCTTGAGTTGCTATGAGTAGCTGGCGCTGTGTTTCCACTCACCATCGCCTGCCACTAAAGCATACCAATTTAAAAACCAGTCCGCTCTGTTAAGTTGCCAATATTTGTTCTCAGAGTTTGGCGCTTAGAGGGCGCTCATTGCTTCATCACGTGGCTTAATGATAAAGACCTCTGGATAGTTAGGAAGTTCAACTCGAAAGAAATTATTTCCACCACTCCTTACAAAGTGACTCCGCCCTGCAGTCCCCCTTTCTTCATTCCCCCCCCCTCCTTCCGTAAACCCCATGTTTTATTTCTTCGTGGGTCTCACTTAATTATAGGTAATCGTTAGCGAAGCCACTGCATGTATCTCGTGCCTCTGAGCGGCACCCTTGTTGTTGAGTGCGGAGACTCCATTCCTATCGTGGTCATTCGCAAATTAACTGCTTCAACCGGTAACCAAGAGCCATGCATAAGAAACGCGGGGCTCCCCCCGGGGCCGAGATGGTCCAACATAATTTTAGCGAAGGCCCTCCGGACAAAGGTCGGTCAACTGCTGTCACGGAACAGACGCGAAAAGGTCACGTGATTGCACAGAAGCCCATTGTCGATTACAACCGACGCTTGGTGGCGTTCATGAAAT
Organism: Typopeltis vanoorti; assembly: GCF_054136105.1. Classification (NCBI taxonomy): domain Eukaryota; kingdom Metazoa; phylum Arthropoda; class Arachnida; order Uropygi; family Thelyphonidae; genus Typopeltis; species Typopeltis vanoorti. Next base: position 159,087,897 of record NC_143550.1, on the reverse strand, counting down.
ATTAATTGTGCGGAGCGTTCAATTTAACCATGCCAAATAGCGGGTTAAGAAGGTGGTAAAGTTGAACGAGCTCCGTGTCGCTACCGTGGACTAACGAAGGCGGGAAGTTGGTTGTTTGTAATGTTTTAAGCGGTCTCTCGAGCCAGCCCTTCAACGTCTTTTGCTGCCGCTGTAGAACCCTCTAACAGGTTTAAAGGGAAAGCAATGTTGGAGGTTAATAAACGCCCTGTTTTGATAATAAAATAAAATGTAGCATACCATTCGCAGCTAGGATAAGATGTTTGGTATTGAATACAATGATTCTGAACCTTTTATCTTTCTTTCGGACCGAGTTTCCTTCTTGGAATATTTCACCGCTTTTATGATTATAAGCCGTGAAATATTCCAAGCATTGTTACAAAAATATTATAAATAATATTAATAGCCTACTTTTCTACCCACTGCAGGGCTCTCCCCTTGCGAGAGGTTTTGAGTTTACGACTCCCATGGTGACCCATTCCATATTGGGAGAAGACACTCACAAACATCCACTCCTACGGGAATTCGAACCTGCAGCCTTTTGGCTGGAGAGCGGATACGCTAACCACTCGGCCAACCAGGCCGGCACGAAAATATTACCAATATTTATTTATTTTAAAGTTTAACGTCTAGTGCTGATTGTATATAATATAACCATTATGTAAAGAAAAATATATTTCAGTTTGCAAAACACACTTTTTTTTTTCTTAAAACTGAAGTTTTGTCATAGTTTGCTGAACTATCATCTGTCTCATGTTGTTATTGACGACATCAAGCAGAATCTACTATTACCACGGAAGCATTCGTTTGATGAAAACGAATAATCACAAAATATGGAGAGAATCTTTGTAATGCAGTCGGAAGGATGATGCATAAACTTTTGTTAGAAAGATCTTGATGTGAATCCATATAGAACATAACAATACTCTCGAAACATTGGTCTTTTCATATGAAACTTAGCATATCTCAATACTGATCTAGCAGAGTTTCTTTCCGAATTCCATATTGTCAGAACACGTGCAGTTGACAGACACTGAACTCCGTGTAGTTGGATTAGCCGCCCTATCGTATCATACATTAGGTTAATGAAAGCTCAAGAGTCACTAGCTGTAATAGGCCGTTTAGTAGGATTAATCACCCCATTGTATCATATGTTAAGTTTATGAAAATTAAAAGTTACCTAACTGTAAGGGGTCGTTTGTATTTTATATTATTAGAGGATGGATAAAAGCATGAAACAAAGTGGCATTAAATAAATGAATCAGAATGAATGAATAAGCTAACGCCTTTTATTCCCTAATAGGGAGTAGGCGAGGCCTTTATACCCTACCTAGCTTTTGGAGACTGAGTGAGCAGTTCAAACTCGACCGGTAGCCAATCAGAGATATCTGGCCCATGTCTATCACTAATTATAGGTGGCTACTGATGAAGAGACCAACAAACAAGTGCTGCCATCTCTTGGTGCCTAACCCTAACAGGATATGTTATTGTCTGAAATAATGTGGGTACTACGGTTGATTTTCTTGAGTTTACGGGACGAAAAACCCGAGTTTCCGGGAGGAAAAACCCGCTTGCCTGTGCCAGAGATCAACTAACTCGGGAACCGGTCGAAGAATGGCTTAGAAAAAGTTCCTCCAGTCGGCGACTAGACTTGAACCTAGGTCTAACTTCGAGCGGCCATGCGCAGAGGATGTAAGTGTCACTACCAGTGACCTACACAAGCCTTCGTGGCATTAAATAAATAAGTGTAAAGTATGAAAACGAAATTTAAGGCAGAAGAACAATGCTAATAATATTAATGATGAAAAAATGATGAATAATCATTTAAATCAAAATGAAAAAAGAAATAATTCCTCTAAGACTTTTGTTCCCAAAGGGAATTAGTTGGAAATCTTTTAATACAGAATAATTGGTAAGCAATTTGTGTTTTCCCTATTTGTCAATGGTATTTGAGTCGAAGATTATTGATGCTTCGAGGAGGATCAGGAGAACACAATAAAAGTCTTCTGCCATCAGGTTGGCATAAATCCTTAAAGGCATATAACATTGTTCTAAAATAGTGTGAGTTGTATGGTTTGTTTTTTGAACTGCGGTGTCAAGAACCAAAGTTTTCGGCTAGAAAAACCCTACTTGCCCTTGCTAAATGTTTACTAATTCAGAAACAGGCTGAAAAAGTTCATAGAAAAAGTTCCTGTGGTAGGTGACTAGAATCGAACCTAATACTGTCTTTCTTCTGAGAGTGTAGCGCTATGGAGATAGACGCTATTTTCATAGAGCTACATAGGCATCTATGATTAAAAGTATATTGCTTCTAATTGTTAAGGTGAGGAGAATTATTGTTTTTGCTATTATTCAGCGAAATTACTGACTTTATCTCTGACAGAGAAGAAAAGGATAGCATAAAGCTTGATTTCGAGGTCGAACTGTTATACCATTTTATATAACGATACGTATCACTGAAAGTCGACGCACTTCGATTGAAATAGTTGAAACGTAGAAACCAATCTTTCATGACGTTGGATTCTACGTGCCTGAGTGAATGAGGTGAATTTATGTGAGTTGATTCTGCGATTTCGAATCTGTTATTTTTAATTCGCGACAATCTTGCATAGATTTCTGTTCCTTCCAAAATTGTATTTAATCTTAATTCACCGATTTCTTTTCGTGTGGACATATTCATAGCTTGCTTCTTCTGGTGATCACTGCGACAAAACTCATAGAAAGCTTGATCCAGATAAGCGCTAAGCGTGGTTAATGTCCTGTGATGACATAATTTTTCATTTCTCCTTCTGCTTTTACATTTAATGAAATTAAATTAAAATACAAGAACTGTTAATCTTTTTTTTTTCTTCTTTTTATCGTTATTCCTTCGTAAGATTCCAAAACTTTCTTAACTAGTTGCCTAAGTAGGTGATGTCTGTAGCATGGGCGTTTGGGAAAGTCTTTAGTTGACAGGTGATGATCATCGCCCGGTGAAAGACTACTACCCTGCTTATTGGCGGTCTGAAGTGACTTGAAAAAAGGTCATATTTGTTATTTGGATCCACATAAAAATATCCTTTTAGGGAAATTTTATTGCAACCTATATTTTATTTATTTATTTTTATTTATTTTTGTTTGTTTTTTTCCTTCAGCAAAATCTTCCAAACTTTTATCAAATTTTAATTTCTTGATTTGGACCAGATTAGCTCTAATCGGTTCAGTCGGCTTAAGACTAGCCTTGTCATGTGTCATAAGACATCCATGCAGTTAATACGCACAATTAGATGCATTTATGTAGTTCTTTTCATCTGGTGACCGTGGGTGTATCCAAGTTTACTTAAACCATATACACAGTACTCTACTATATGTTCAATATTAATACATTATGTCATAATACAATATTAATACGTACTACGTTGAGCACTTTTTAAGTAAAAGTTATTACAATTCCAGCAACATTGCGAAAATCCTCCAGGCGATTTGTTATTTAGTCTCATAATCCAAACAGTGTCCTCAGGACTCTTGGAAGAGAAATGCATTTATGTTCTACTTAAAATCTTTCCAAAGAATATTACTTTGTCTGTAGCGCAGTGAGATGTTTGACATCTCTGCATCTCTTTTTCATTTTTCCTGCTATTCTTTTGGTAATTTCTTAAATAAAAAAAATTTGCAATTGCACGCCAGTCGACATCTGCTATTTCTACTCAATTACAAGAGACTGCATATGGAAAGTGCAGTAAAATTAAATCGAGTCTAATGATCACCTAAGTTTCCTTAGGTATTGACAAGTGGTTCAAGATAAATAGAGAAGATAGTAGCTCAGCCTCAACGTTTTCTAGAAAAAAACATATCATTCGTAAAACATTTTGGGAATAAACATTCCACATAAAATATTCCTCCACAGAGGAATATTTTAGCGCTAAAAGGTCTTGAATTTTTTGAAGAGCATTTCGCATAGTAAAAATAATTCTTGCAAAATATGGTAATGGACTTCATAAAATGTGCATTTTTAAATTGAAAAACAATGCAGTAAGCAGTGATGAGTCATTTTCTAGAGGTCAGATCATGCAGGCTATTTCCACATTTGGCTGAAAGCAAGTTGGCCTATGAGACCAGCGTATTGTGACTGTTAATTGTGTGTTCTCTGACTATACCTGTTTTGAGTGAAGTTTTTTATATATATTTTATTTTTAAGGTAATGACATTAAAAATAATAAGAATAAAAGCGCAAATAACTGATAGTTTTGCTAAAAAAAAACTTATAAGCTACAACTAGTTATTGGGTGAGATCTAATCTCTGATTTCACGGAATTAATTTGATCTTAGAAACTCTCCAGAAATTAAGATGTCGTTTTGACCCTTTCAAAGTACTTGGTCATAAAACCATTAATAGGACCTTGATTTTCTCTTTCCGTGTTACGTGGGATTGTTTAGAGTACAGGACTTTGAAGCACATTTAACATTTAATTCTTCGTTATTTCTCTCCGATCTGTTATTTGTCGCACTTTCTTTGTATCTGAATGTTCTTTATTGTGTCCACCCTATTGTAATTTTTTTTTTTCTAGGAGAGAGGGGAAAATATCATCACCTGTCGTCTTTTTTTGTCTGTAACACAACCTCCACTTTCCCTCACCGCATACCCTTAAGCTATCTCCCCCCCCCTTCCTAAAAAAGCCAATGTTTTCTACATCATTTGACATGTTCTCTCTCACTCACTCACTCACCATCGTCGGAACTTCTCTGAATGTTTCAATTGACACCCGGAGGGATTTTTTTTTTTTTTCTCCTTCGACAACCATTTCGGAAGTAGCTGTATCCGTCGTGCCGTTCGCTTTTCATTTCAGTCCGTTGACCATTAAGTTCAGTAAAAGCTAGTTAAGTGACCTCTTGTCATCCGTCATTAAACAGACCGGTGGCTCCCTCTACGAAGCCGACACCGTTTCCCAAATAGCAGGGTGGAAGGTTCCACTCTGCTATTACCCCAAATACTGTCAAGTACGGAGATCATCTCTTGAAGGGAGTGCAACAGGGGGACATTCAAAGGAACAAGGGGCAGGTAACAGTAAGTGAAACCCCAACAAATTATCGGCTACTGCTGTCCAGCGATCACTTGAAACTAATGGACTGAAGATTAATAATAAGTTGATAGCAGACTGCAAAGCAGTGTTTAGGTGGGGCACGTGTGCAAAGCTCTAATTAAGGCACTTTACTTAGCCTACACCATCTCATCTCTTGCTGCAAAATACGAGGGGGAGAACGAGGAATGTTTATTCCCACGTCTAGAAAGTCTTAAAACACACGCAAGGTTGGTGCAACAGTGTCTTGGTAATTATGGCAGTAGCCATGACAGCCGTTTCAAGGTTGCTATAGTAACACTAAAGGAAAAATCTTAAGCATTGTTTTTGGATCTTAAACAGAAAAACATTTTCAAATATTTGGTATTCCCTGAGAGTTTGGAGAGATTTTATTGGGATAAAAGAAGATGGAACTCCTAGAAATGTTATCTTTTTGCTTTTTTTTCTTTTACGTTTTTTTAAATTTTTAATTTTGATTTTTATTTTTTAAAGAATACTTTTCTATCAGAGAATAAAGCATTTTGGGTTTTTTGCGCCTTTTTTTTCGTTTTTCATTTAAAAATAACTTTTGACCACCTATGGCAATTTCTGAACCAGTAAGCTGGATTCACTGAAGTGCCATCAGAGGATAGAAAGTGGACCACAAGAAAATAAACTTTTTATTCTGAGTAAATTTTTATTTTATAAAAAATGACCGGTTTCTTATTTTTGTCTATAAATATTATCTATTTGGGTCTTAAGCAGAAAAACATTTTCAAATATTTGGTATTCCCTGAGAGTTTGGAGAGATTTTATTGGGATAAAAGAAGATGGAACTCCTAGAAATGTTATCTTTTTGAAATATTTGTATTTATATTATTAGAAATTTGTATTTAATATTAGAAAATATTTGTATTTTCTGCTCAGTGCTAGCTAATTTATTATCCGCACATATTTGAAGTTTTTTATCCCCTCAAAAAAAAAAAGTTTACAAGCCCTGGTAAGAAAATGGAAATGATAAAAAAAAATCATAATTTACATTCACATTTACATCTTTTGGACATCCGTAAAATTGAGTTTTCCAGGTATGTTGCTATGGAGCTAGAGTATCGCATGCTGCAGAACGATTAGAGCCAGGATAAGGTGATGGAAATATTTCCACACTAGATTAGTAGCTTGAAACAGGATTACATACAAATTCAGGTCCGATGGAGATTCATTAGTTTGTAAAAATGATTATCTGTCAAATGGAAGATTAGAAGTAGTTAAAAACGATTGGTGTACAGCATAGAGGCTTCAGTGAGACGTGTTCCGAAGCCAGAGGTTAGAAATTTAGAAAAGAGCCTCTGGCTACGCATGTTTTGCCGGGAGAAGGTCAAATCCGGGCTCATTTCATCATGCATCCTTTCCTAGGCATATCAGAGTTTGCAAATTTGTGTCCATGTAACCTGTAGGTTTGACAAAGATCCGCATCTGAGTAAATATACACTGTCCGTAACCTATAAATCTACAGTTTAAAGAATCTCCGAAGAAAATTTACGGACGATCAAAGTGGGCGGTGCTCTTTAAGTTTCCGGACTACAATAACGAGAAAGAAATTCATCAGACGACCATTAGCATGCTCAAAAAGTATTCCGGGCTACGCTTTGGATTTTAAATTACTTGCAACCGGCGTTCGCTTCGCGCAAAAGGGGGTTAAAGAGACGTTACAAATGGAAAAGGTCAAAGTTCACGAAACGCATGTTGCCTTCTCTCCTTTTGTAAGTTGGCGGATTGTACTCGGAGCCTGTCTCGGATAATAAATGTGACGTAGAACCCACCTTGCGTAATTACGACACGTGGGAATTAGGAGTTCTGTGATGCCATCTAACGCGAGTCGAAACCATGTGTTCACCTATTGTGAAGTTGTCGTTCATAACTAATTACAGCGGAAAGAAGTAATTAACAATGGCACACTCGAGAAGAGAATCTTCGGGATGTGCAGTCACTCCTCCACTTGAGGGCGCCACTATAGGATTCCAGTTTGTTTTTGCTATTTTTTTTTTTCGAACCTTAAAATGATGTTGTTTTTATGTGTTCCGCGAAATACGGCCCTGTTAGATTCTCTCTCTCTCTCTCTCTCTCTCTCTCTCTCTCTCTCTCTGTCTCTCCTGTACATATTTGCACACATAAGTGTATAACAATTTCTGCACTGGCTTGATGGATTCGCTAAATTTTGTCATTCAAACTGGCCCGATTTTAATGGCAAAATATGCCACTTGTTTATGGTTGAATGAAATGTGTAGTGTCCACTAAATTTGTCCCTTCATCTTAATTTTGTTTTAATTAGGCCATTTTACTTGACAAAATTAGTCTAAACAATTCGAAATTTATAATATTATATGTTATCAACTAGTTCGTGGATAGTTCTAGGTTGTTCCATTTCTCTGATAAATGATTTCACTATACAAGAATGCGAATGTAAAATGCACCTTTTATATACAGTCTATATGTATATAATTGTCTCGTATCCTTCTATTGTTGCGTTGGTTGGTCAGGAGAACATGCTTTCAAACATTAAACATACTTTTTTCGCTTTTATTATACTGCTTTTGTCTTACAACATTGTTTCATTAGCAGATATCTTACGTCCGTACGGACGTATGAGTCAAAATTTGGGAAATCATTAGAATGATACAGAATTATGAAAAGGGTATATGAGAATATCAATCTAGACGATGCAGCTTCCAGTAAGTTAAGTGTTTTGAAAAATCTCGAAGATGACAAAATTGGAATTCTGTGAAATCTACCTCTCTAGACAAACCTAACCGGAGGAATCTTTTGGGGTTGGTAATCGCCGCCAGAGCTTCTCCAAAATGTGATCATAATTGAACTGCTTCATTTCAAAGGCGCAGTTTATAGATATTTTACGCATGCGCTGTGTATGCCAACATTTTGTATGAGAAACCTTATTCGCAGAGCAGGAGTTGTAATAATCATGTACTGATAAAACAATTGGAGCAAGCTCCCGTTTGGGTCGATACACACTCAGTGGACTAGTCTATTTTTAATACGGCAATTCTACTCAAGAAAGATCAAAAACGTCCCATACACAGAAGAAACCTTGCTTTAGAGAATAAGGAATGAACATGCTATTTAGGTTTCGTCTTTGAACCAAACTAAACATTTCAAACTAAAATGATTCTTGGAAGCAAATTCTTAAAACCTAGAACCAGATAATCCTGATACCACAGAAAAAAAAAATCTAAAATCGATAGAAATATTCAACAATCTTTATTCTTTGTTTACATGTCACTCTAATGACATGTACAGTTTGAAAGTGCGTGTGTTCTCTGAGCAGTTTGTTACATTTGCAGAGAATAAAAAGCGTTCGACTTCTTTTAGAGACTGGCTGTAGTTGTCAAGTTATTCTAAACATTTTTGGTCCTAGAGATTCGAAGCAAGTCGTTCCGGTCAAAAAGGTGTCCTTGCTACCGACTGCGCTACGGAAGTGGGAGTGTACCACTCAAAGGATATTTATTCCTTAATGTTATCACTTATCCAGCCAATAGATCAAAACATAATCAAGTCTTTGAAATGCTCCATAAAAATTTTAAACGAAGTGGGAAGGGATAAACATGCGAAAAATCAATTTAACGGATTAGATTTATATGTTAATTATTTCTTGGATGTTTTAAGTAAGCCAATTCACAACTGTCACGCCAAGAGAGAAACTTTGACCCCGAAATACAGAGCATTTATTGATCTAACAAATTGTTACATCTCTAAGTGATTGTGGACATCAGATAAGTGATGGAGAAATCGTGACCACCCCGTATAAAAAGCAATCAGTAACTTCACAATAGCAATTGGAAAGGAGAAAAAAAGAAAAAAGAAAAACAAACCATCGCACAACGATGAAGAAATTATTATGAGAAAGGGATGGATGAGAAACATAGTGCATCGTATATTGGACTTCATGGGCTCATCATTGAAAATTTCTTGAGAAAATAAGTTCGTGACAATCAATATTCTAAATTGATTGTCAATATATACTATAAACATAAAGTGTATGTATACATCGGGACTTTTTTTTATTCCTTAATAAATATTTTAATTTTCTTGTTATTCTTTTAATCAGAAGATAATCAACAATATCGGGATAGAATATTTTTATTATATAGAATATACCGGCTGCAAAAACGTGACTAGTTACATGGCATGATGCACCTTGCCCACGGGGAGGTGTCCGTTGACTTCTTTCTAAGCAGTGTATAATGGGTATGCTAAGGGTTAGATAACACAGAGATCCCACACTAAAGACTAAACATATTTTACAATCACTTCATGTTTCCAATAAACAAGATGGTAGTCTCACAGAAACATACAAAATTGATGTTACTCTCCAAACTATAAAAAAACAGTCTATTTAATAGGTGCCATCATTTAATGGTTGATACAATGGTTGAATCAACTTCCGATGATGTCAGCACCACGTTTATGCTGAGGTATCTTATTATTATTATTTATCATATAGTTTGTCTTTTATATGACAGCTTGTACATGAGCTCCTATATTGTAAATTACTAAATTCACGGCGTTCTTCCCTTTGGATAAGCGAGTTCATATTACAACTGATTATTCTAAGTAACAGCAGGTGATGTACGTAGTCTTCTAATATTAATTATTATTAAATGTTCTAATTGGTGTTAGCACAGTAGACTGCACAACAATCTCGTTGTGTATTCGTGTGTGTGATTTGAATGACTTAAACCTTGTGTTTCAATTTACTTTTCCCATAAAATGGAGATGAAATTATGTTGTTGCTCAGGTGTGTATAGTAAAATTAAAATGTTGACCTCCTCTTTAAGCGATGCAAAAAAAAAAAAAAAAATTCTGATCTGGGATGAGGGAAGGACAGTCCATTTGACATTAAGTTCTGACTTTAACAAAATTTGTCGACATTCATTTGGTATATAACTTTTGATCTTTCAGGAGCAGATCCGACTTTTGCTAAAATCCGACAATTTCAGCGCAAGTAATAGGAATGGATTTAAGTAATACTTAAATCCATTCCTTATTACTTGTGCTAAAATATTTTTAAAGATATAATTCAACCTGGGGATGAATTGTTAGCAGCAATTAATCGATGTTAGAGGCTACGTAGCTTACTCGGTATGGATGATCAGTCTCTTTGGACGGAAAGACTTCGCTGGTGATAGACTTGGTAAGTACCAGTGATGTCAGTGATGTGACAATAATCCATATCAAGGCGTATGATTGCATCAGGGACCTCAGAAGCGTCTGAATTGAGATGCAAGCGTTTCGTTTTCAGATGTCGTTCCCAGATATCAATTGCAAACAATATTTGCTTATTTAAACTAAAATCCTGGTGAAGAGCCAAAACTTACTAAATTATAATTGCAAAAATGATATTTGAAATTTTGCTGAGTTTCTTGGTTAGTTTTTATACCATAATGCAGGATATTAAATATTCAGAGCATATTTTATCCACTTTTCAATCGATAGCGTCAGTGATAGCTTGAGCAAGCAAGTGTACGTCAGCGTCAAACTGGTCTACAAGTGGTGTTGCCTTTAATAGTTTATCATCAGTTAATTCATGAAGTTTGTTCTTTTATCAAACACGGACTGTTGTTATCAATCGAATCAACACATTTCAAAAATGTTTGCAGTTCAGAAAGTATCCTATCCAAGCGATTCTTCAATCCCGCTATAATTTCCCTCTCCCACAGTAGTATGAAGGCGTATCCTGTCCTCGGTTTTATATTCTCTAAGGAACCTACTGTTGGTTCTTTTTGATTTTGTTTTGTTTTTTTATTGAGAAAGCTTATCATTTCTCAAGGAACTTGATTACCCTGCAGGGCTTCATGCATACCGAAACTTGTAATAGATGTAGGTGTAGTTCGAGATCTGTGACGCCCCCTACCAGTCAGTCCTCTTTAGGACTTGGCTAATCACCCTGTCATTAAACAACAGGCGAGGTCATGCGAGGTTATTGACAGTGACCAACTAGAGTTAAGGGTTAAACAAAACCATGTTCTTTGATTCCCTCCCCCCCAACTTACGAACTCCCTCCTTTTGTCCCGAGTGCATTGTACTAACCGTCGGTAGCAACATTAAGGGAACGTAGAATTGAAGGGGGAAAAGAGAAGGGGATGTAGCAACAAAGTAAAGAAAACTCAGATTATGATCTACGGTAGGGGTATTCGTGAGTAGCGACACTCCTACACTGGGGGGAGAAGGTGGCGCTTCGGTAGCTTCTCCAGGCCGGCTACCGAAGCTGCCAACTGATGCATATCACGCACAGCGCGTGTTCTTTCCTCACGAGCGGTAGTCCGATGTCAATATGATCGTAAGTAAAAAGGCTGACCTAGCCGCCGACTGTGGGTTGTAAAATGGGGAGATGATGGGAATGTTGGAGGATGCTAAAAACAGCTCTCAGCCGTGGAGAGGAAGCTCAATGTCCAAGAGATGGTGTTGATTAGGATACTGAGAAATCATCTTCGACACACACACACACACACACACACACACACACACACACACACACACACACACACACACACACACACACACACACACAGTGAGCCCAAAGAAAGATGATGAGCGGTCTTTAGTTGATTGTTCTCTTCTTTTTTTCGTAGATAACAATAAGAAGCTAGTTTCGCTTGCTACCTGCTTATTAGCTACAAGTTCATGCTCGGACAATGTAGACAGCTATAAAAGCTCCTTTGTACAAGCAAGTATACTACTCGCAAAAAAGTATGAGGCACCTAATAAATGCCTGTTTTGTTGTTTGTAGTCTTCCTGTCTTTGAACTTTATTTCTTCTTATAGTTTAAGGATATCAATGGAGTTAAAAACTGTTGGAAAATGTGCTTGATTTTATTTTCATTTGAGTTGTTTGCTTGACTACCCAATTTGAATCAGTGTAATTTTGAGGTATCCCAGCGTTATTTGGGTTTATTTATACTCTTATTGAATTCTTTTTTACTCTCTCTCTCTCTCTCTCTCTCTCTCTCTCTCTCTCTCTCTCCAGACAGCAGTATATTAGCATTCGCCGAGCCCTAAGTGCAACAAACTCCATTTATAAGCTTAATAATTTATCTTATAAATCTTTGTGCTGTGTTAGTGTGACAGAGTAAAAAAAAAAAAAAAAAAAAGTTGAAAACGTACTCAATTACTGGTGCTGTCCATTATTGAGTAAATATCCCTTATAAAAGGCTCCAATCGCGCGTTTCGTTTCCTACTGGGAATTCAGTCACCGTTTTAAAGTTTACGTTTCGACACTCCTTTTAAAAGTTGGTATTCTGTTCAATTCACCATCAGATAGTACTCAAGTAGCCTGCTGGTGTTTTTGCATCTCACCTATCAAATAGTTGGCGACAAAATCATTCATAACTTTCTCTTACTAGAGTGTCCGTGTTTAATGTAGTCATTAGTAGCGGGCTCTTTGATTTCGATTGGACTGTTTGAAAAGTGATGCCAAAATAACTAAAACTGTGAGTCGTTTGGCGTATTATTCTATCAATTGTGCGAGTTCACCAGCCGATTTGTCTGATTTGCGAGAAGAAGGAAACTATAACTTTCTCCCCTTTGTGTGTGTGTGCGTGCGCGCGCAAGAGAGAGAGAGAGAGAGAGAGAGAGCAACCAACTCAGTCTTCGTTTAAATGTCGAACTATTTCTTGGGTCCTTAAACGATATTCTTACCCAGGTTTTTCAAGAAGAAGACATGAACCATAATTTTGAAGATATTTTCATTCTAATATCAACATTTCAAAAAATCAATTTGGCTCTTTGCCTTTACTGTGTTATTGTTTTTTGCTTAACTTAATTCAGTATTCGTTGGTTTCAGGTTATTCCACAGGAGGCGCTTTCATATGATCAGACATTCTCTATAAATAAAGTTCAAATGACCGACTACGAGGGCCTAACTACTGGACGGATTTTGATAAATCTGATAGGGAAGGGGATAGTAGCTTCAGTTCATTACCATAATATAAGGTTTGTGTTATATAGAAAACATAATTAACTAAGTTTATAAAGTCTATAATGAATGCCACCGGAAAGGTCAGTGTACTCGAGGTCATTATGTCATCGCAATCACTTTTATATGTTCGTTGCCTTGCACCGGACAACAAAGTGAATTTTTTTTTTTTAAACCAAAATACAACATGGCTACGAGAAGAGACTAAAATGAATTCATTTTTGGATTTGTTGTTTATCAGGAGTTCCACTTTTCTAAAGCTTCTAAAGGTGGGCAGTGACAAAGGACGCAAAGATTGCTAAGCCATCGAACTGTTTCAAAGCCCAAGGGAACGGAGGATGGGGGGGGGGGGGAGAATAAGAAGGAAAAGGAGAAAAACCGCAGACGAAATGTGTGCAGAATGGTTCGTGAAAAGTTCGTATTTTCTAAAACGCTTTGAATCAAGCTTCACAAGGTTGGTTATCATAGTCGGGTTGCTCTGAACAACAGATCATTCAAGCCTCTCAAATCTCCAGATCTCACCCCCCGCTGAGTAGTTGTGGGAGAGCCACTTACATTAACGTTGATTTGCACACCGCCATGAAACCGAGGAGAATTGGACTTCCTGGTGGAAGAATCGTGACATTTCCAGAGAAGAGTTCCAAGCTTCGGTTAATTTTTTTATGATAATCCCACCCATGTAAGGTTGATATTTTGTAGCTTATTAGTGCGGTAGCTGGGCTAATGGTTGAAAATTTAGGAACTATGTTCTAGAGACTAAACGGTACTTTGGCAAACCACTTGAAGTATTCCATAAATAGAATGGTGGATGTAGAATAGAAGGCTACACAGATTCTTTTCTTGTTTGTTCAATAACTTCATATCGGTAATTTGAACTTGTTCTTTAACTTGTATAGTTTCTTCGCATGATAAAAAAAAAATGAACAATGTTAAATTATAATTTACTATTGAAAAAAAGAATTATATCAACATTAATATACCGCATGTTAAAAACATTCCGATTTCAATGTAGCACTTTTAAGAATCGCATATTTCATTTAATTTTGAATTTATATATTTTTATGTAAATATCAAACGGTATCTTCCCAAACCCCTTAAGCTCCCTAATAATTAAAATGATTTTAAAATTAATCGGTTTAAGATTTTATTTTTAAAATAACCTAATAATTCCGATGACACAATTGGATAACACAACTTAATGATTAGTAATAACAGTTTAATAATCATTAAATTATTATAAGTGTAATGATATCTTGATTATGCATGTCCTACGATTGTCACCTAACAGTATTTCTTCAAGTCATGGTTAGTCTTTCGTCAAGAGACCTAGTCCACGAATGCATTAGACATTTATCAAAAGCGAACTCATACAAGGCCATCTGTTGAGGCACATATAATTGCTACACTTGCTTAATGCTTCTGCTATCACGGATTTTTGTTTTTTTTTTAAGTGCGTAAAGGTATTTGGTTGTATACGAACTGCAGGTGTTAAAAGATGACTATCATCAAGAAGGCTGAATGTTGTAAACACATGGCTCAAATCTCGGAGTGTCAGTCATACGTAGATACTGCAAGGTGGTAACCTCCTACGCTAAATCATTGCTACGATGAAGCAGACTATCCGATATCACTTAACATGGCAGCCATCCCAATGGAAATGTGCCATTTTTTTTTTTTATTCCCTTTATGTGGTTTCCCCCTACGTCTCTCGTATTCTGGCATCTTTAGAGGAGAAAAGGTTTGAACAGGACAAACTATCTCAAACTATTTCAGTAGTTGATTATTAGAATCGCTTTGTCCTGGCTTGATGGTATGTAAACCTCGAGAGGCGACTGACGCACCGCAGATAAAGCAATTAGGTAAAACAAAATTGCGGTCATAAATCTTTTCAGCGATCACCAGATGGCGACACAACCGTGTTTTGTTGTTGTTTTTTCCAGTATACAGAACAGTCCCGATCACAGGTGTAGTGACATCTTCCGTCTCCAGAGAGCAGGTGTCGTTTTCCTGTAGACCTGTAAAACAACATAATCCTGCCTTCGGTCACCAACACACTTTGGTTAATTTTTACTTACCAGCCCAGACGTTGGTTTGAGGTGGGGTGTATCGCGTGACTTCTGACTGGCGATCTTCCATGCGATAGGATGCTTTATTATCATAGATTTTTCTCGTGGCTTAAAGGAAGGAAGAATAAAGAGAAGGAAAAAAAAAAAAAACAGGCGATAATAATCTCGAAAGTCAACTGCATTGCTGGGATAGAAAAACATTCCTGGAGGAAGTCGAATAGCTCGCAGTTTGGTCGTAAAAGAGTGGATGATTGCACAACGGAAATTCTCGTAACATCCAATTGACTTGTGAATTCCCCTCTAACTTCTACGGGAGGTGGATATAAAGTATTAAAAAAAAAACTGAACTGATTACAAAATCTGCTAAAGAATGACCAACGTCATGGAAGTACATCTGCTAGAATCAGTAAAAAAAGATTTGCCCGCCTTTTTCCTCTTCCTGTCTCCTCTATACTGGTTTGCTTTCTTTCTTAGTATCAATATTCACGTTGCCTTCTTCACTTTCATTATTATTTTATATGCTTTCTATTCTTGTAAACCAAGTGCAATTTATCAATACGCATTACTGTACAGAATGGCATAAAGTTTTCAAAGTATTTGATAAATCGCAGTTAAATGATGCTCATCCTACACTAAGCGAACTCCATTTACCCATCCTCACTGCAACACACCACAAGTGGGATACATAAGCACGACGCTCATCTATCAAGGTTATTTCGCCCACGACATAACTATTTTTATTCTATAGCAAGACAGATTATGCCTGTTTATTTATTATAGTTAATTATACTATGTATGTGACAGTAATAAGAAAAAGAAACGAAATTACACTGACATGAGCAAGTTGGAAAGCTGTCTTCCGAACCTCGAACATTCGAACTCATTCGCATCCCAGGCAAGCTGCTGTTATCAATAACAGACTCATAAACGATTCGTTGACCATTATCTTCTGATATTTAGACACTTCAGTAATCTTTCCTGGCTTTTAGATACGTTGCTTGTAAACAAGCAATTATAATTACATGTGCACACGCACAAATAACTACAGAGAACACTAAAGAACAATTAACAAGCTATGATGAAACGTACTTTGATGGTTCATACATGGTTTTAACATACGAAAAAAAAATGTTCCCTCTGAGGACGTGCGTGGCTTGATGGAGTGTTTTCGATGACACTGTAAACTCGACGCTATGAGGGAGTCTAGCATCGAAATAGCAGGAACGGCTTGTCGGGAAATGTGACAACTTTGTCGGCAGCAGAGAGAGAGAGAGAGTAGCGAGAAGTAAACATCTTTATTTTAGACTGCAATTGCAAAATCCCAGGGAGAATAATTGTGGCCCACAAATAATGAAAAATCATTGCATGTTTCGTTAAATCCAGTTTATAGAATAAGACTCGAGACTTTAATAAACATTGTTCTTATAGCTTTAGCTGCTTCGGCTGAAGCTCCAATGAAACAAACCTCACACTGTCTTCTCCATGACTACCATTTAGCAATTTGATGTGTACCTACTCTGGCATGAAATAAAATAGGAATAGAATGTTAATTATAAACTGTATATGTATATAGACTAAATATAACAAGAAGAAATATATACTGTTATTCTAATTGCCTTTGTTTGAAATTCGATGAAGATCTGGGACATATTTCGTTTCAATGTACTTCTTAAAATCCATATGGGGTTTACGAAATCATCTGCACCATAAGAAAAAAAAAGTAAAGACATTATAGTATTTATAATTGAATGAAAAACTGAATCAAAATCGATTAATAATCCCACTGTAAAGGGGGAGAAAAGTGACAAAGGAAAACGAAAATATTGAGGGAAATGAAAGTTTATAACAAAAATATGAATTGGATAAGTTGAGTGAAATTTTCCTGTAGATTCATTAGATGAGCACTTAAACGTTCTCCGATAGACAAAACGGATAATAAACTAAAAATAGTAAATAATTATACATCATTATAAAAATCAAGATGTGATAAAAGAGGAGAGAACGCCAAACGTTTTTGGGAAAAAAAGTAACTATTATATGTAGAGAGCATTAGAGGGGAAAAAAATCCAATGAGCGCGTTTACTTTAAGGATCTCTGCACGATAGTGCTGTGCAAATAGTTATAACTGTTGTTGTGTGCTCTTGTGGGATTTGTTGCATAAAATTGGCAGCTAATCACAGTGAGAGTTTCGTCGATCGAGTATTAGCCCATTCTCTTTCTATATATGCTTATTATTGTTGTTATTGTTATTATTATCATTAGGGGTAGATATTTGCGTAGGTAAAAGTTTAATTGAGAAAATTGGTATAAAAGTTCAAACTAAAGTTGACATAATCTTTAATCTAATTCCCAGTCTGAATCTAACTTTAGCGAAGCCTAATGCTAATCTAATACCGAACTAATCTAACCAATAAAGAAGAAGAAGAAGGAGAGAGAGAGAGAGGTGGTGTGTGTGTGTGTGTGTGTGTGTGTGTGTGTGTGTGTGTGTGTGTGTGTGTGTGTGTGTGTGTGTGTGTGTGTGTGTGTGTGTGTGTGTGTGTGTGGAGTAGTTCAGAAAAAAAAAAAAGAATTGAAGAAACCGAAATGCTCTGGTGGTCATTGGAAAGAACAACGATCCTGAAACTTTGCCAAATATCAAGATGTAAGATGACTGGAAGTGAGGGACATTTAAAAAAGCGATTGATATGCATTTAAAATAGACGAAGGGTCTTGAGACACTTGGAATGCAAGGTTAGAAAACACTCCTAGGAAACGATAGAAAATGACGTAGGATGTTTGCAATTTTCTAGTCACAATTAGGAAGGACAAGAGGAGGCCATGATGGGCTCTTCTACATGATATGAAAATAAACTGGTAGAAGTTACGCGTGCAATCGACAGAGCGAAATCATTCCAAAGACTAGAGATTATTTTCTAGAAGGATCACCAGGCGGCGACACAGTCGCCCTCTCATCCGACCGTCCCAATCACAGGTGTAGTGATATCTTCCGTCTAGTGAGCAGGTGTCGCTCTTGCAGACCCGTAAAACAACATAATCCCACTTTGGTCGCCGGCGTACTTCACTTCGCTTTAACAGCACACGGGGATGGCCGGAGGGGGTGCATTGCGTGACTTCGAACTGCGATCGGCTACGTGATAGGACGCTTTATTATCAACCTTTTTTTCTCGTGGCTTGGGGTTAAAGGTATTAAAAAAAAAAAGAAAAGAAAAAAGGCGATAATAATCTAGAGAACCCGACTGCATTTCTGGGGTGTTCTAGACAAACATTCCTTAAGCGGGGGAACCTGTAAGTAGCCAATCATAAAACAGAAGACGAATTGTACAACAGAAGCTGTCGTGAGATCTAGTCGCTTGGCGCGTGTGAACAGGCCGCCTCCACTCTCTTGCTTTTCCCCGATGTGAATGGGTCAGAGATTGGCTTCTTTGATTTCTGGTGCTACGTGGGGTGAGATCGTGTGTGTGTCAAGGCTTGTGTTCGGATGACCTTTTAAGGTCTTAGTTATTAATTACAATTCTCTCAAATATTGCCCATTCGTTGCAATACAGTCTTATTGATCGGCGCTCTTTCATTATCTTGTTTAATTAATTTTGTTTGGAAAATAAAAATTGACGGATTTTTTGCATCAATTTTTCATGCTATACATGGAACTACATACAAAATTATGCGCGTTGTTCAGTGTTGTCAGTGAACTCTATCTTGGGCTTCAACATTTAAATATACTACGATGTAAAAATTTTATTCCTTCAATTAAAAGGAATATATATATATATATATATATATATATATATATATATGTTTTTAGTTCTTTTAAAATGTCTTCGTTCCTTTTTTGATCTAATAATGTGCATTTTGCAGTTCTTCTCATAAATCTCATTTCACTTGTTTTTATTCTTTATTTATTGCCCAAATTTCACTGCCATATAATAATGTGAGCACTGCTAAAGTATTGTATATTTTCAAGCGTGTTTCTTTTTGTACTATATTTGGTTGAGTGTTCTATTTATCAGGCCTATAATCTGTAAAAATTTTGAAGTTTTATGTCTTTTTCTTCTTCATATGATATTTCACATCCAAGATAACTGAAAATATTTATCTGTTCTATTATTTTATTATTAATAACTATTTTGCTTCTAACTGGAGTTTGTCCACAAAATGCCATTGTTTTAGTTTTATCTATGGAAATTTTCATTCCAAACTGTTCTACTATAATGTTTAAATTAGCGTATTTACTTTGTTAGTCCGGGAAATTTCTATACCTTGATTGTTTAAGGTGTTCCACTGTATTAATATTTCATTAATGTAAATATTGAAAAGTGTTGGAGACAGAGGGCATCCCTGTCTTACTCCTTGGTTTATAGATTTTTTCAGACAAATTTTCATTTATTTTTAATTTATTAAAGTAATTTTATATATGTAAATAAGTTTTTTTACTTAATTATGTATATATTAGGTAATGTATGTATTAGGGTTACCAAGTAATTTTATAAATAAACTTGGTTATTTTACTCCTAATCCCAAGTAAGCAAACAGTTAAGTTTGCGCCTGAACGTAGTTCAAGTCTAAAGGTGGTGCAACACCAGGGCAACTCATTGTAAAGGTGGATAAAGCTCTGATCACTATTCTCAGTATTTTCCATAATGTAAAGCACATCTCACGAAAAGATGTATACTGCAATACATCCATAGTGACCCCATCCATAATGTATTGCAGTATACATCTCACTAAGAGATGTATCTTCTATTTCTTGGATTGTACATGCATCCTCTGTAGTTGGCAGTGTGAGGACCGCCACAGTTGGCACATTTAGCCGGGGGTGGATTTTGACTTAGAGCATGTATTTGTTGGGTGGCCGACCCCACATTTTAAGCATCTAAATTCAGCCCTACACATTTTCTGGGCGTGACCAAACTTCTGACATCTATGGCATTTTCCTGTCGAAGCCCTTTTTCTTAATGGTTCTATAGTGATTTTCAGTCCACAGATGGACGTCAGATCATATGTGTGCTTGTAGGTTTGACTGATCTCTACTAACACCAGTGGCATTGGAGTACTGTCTCTCCTGGTCATTCTGCTGACCTTTACGGGTGGTAAATCTTGCTGGTGTAGATCTGCAGTGATTTCTTCTGTGGAAACATCTTCAGATACACCTCTAATCACTACCTTGAGGTTTATTTCTGATCCCAGTGAAAACGTGTGGTACTGAATACCTCTGGTATTCAATTCAGAAGTTAACCGTCGATAATCCATCACTGTTCTGGGTTGGATTTTAATGCCGTCTGTGACATTTTTTGCTTGGCTGTATGAGATCTGTAAGTTGTACATTGTAGTCCTTAGGAACATCCATTTATTCTTTTCACGCAGAATAATTTGGGGTATCTTTTCCCTTGAGGAGGTAGGAGAGTCCGGGACAGAGCCATCTTCTTCCATTAAATCCAGATTTGGTGGTTCAGAGGCCGCAGTTTTGCGCTTTTTGCGTGCGCGAACCTCCTGATAATCAGTGTGGTTAGTAAGGGGATTATCCTCAGCAGTTGTTGCTATTTCGCTAGCGCTGTCTTGAAGAAGTTCTAAGAGTTCAAAGTCATCTGTATCAGCTTCTTTCGTTTCATGAGCTACTATCTTTCCTGGCCATTTTGTGTGAAGCAGATTTCCTACGTGTTTAAAAATTGCTAGAAGTTGCTTAAAATTAAGTTCCTCGTACGGTGCATCCATGGTTAGACCCAAGTCTTGTTCTGTAGAGCAGGACATGACTTTCCCTTTCCACAGTAGTAATAATAGACAGTTTCTAATGACGTAAATGAAGCAATGAAACAATGGCGATACTGACGGCAGTAGGCCTAGCGTATCGCCCTTGTTTTGAAAATTGTTGACTTACCTAGTGAGCTGATTCTTTGGACCACTTTAAAACAAACTGATTGATTATAATAGTAAAACTATTAACTACTATTAAATTTACTAGTCAAAATTCCTTGAATCACATTTTATATCAACTATCAAAATCCCGCACGTCAGACATCAAAAATTGTTCCTGACTAAATCAATTCAGCAAGCCGATACCAAGGTTCTTAAAAGAACTGGGCTATGGACTGAGTCCTTGACTCTTTATCCCGTCACCTGAATGAAGAAAATCTGTGTGGATGGGGTGTTATTGAGAAGTCCTGAAAAGGACTTTAGGTTATCAATATATATATATATATATATATATATATTTAGGTTATCAATATATATATATACATATATATATATACTGTATATATATATTAATATATATATATATTGCAATACAATATATATTGCAAGACATATATATATATATATATATATATATATATCTATATATCAATATCAACCTATATCAATATATATATATATATATATCCCGATATATATCTATATATCAATATCAACCTATATCAATATATATATATATATCCCGATACCAAGGTTTTTTTTAATAGTCCTTATAAGGACTGGCTTAAAGGGGCGAAGCAAGAATGCTTTTCATCTTCCCCGTTATCTGTAGAGGACAGTGTAGGGATAAGGTGTTATTGAGCAATTAAAGCTCTGATCATGGCAGGAGGGTAACAGCAATAGCCGAGCCTCAGTTAGAACTTCATTAGCTACAGCATTGCCATCCATTACCCTCCAAGGGTATTGGATTGAATGAATCAATCACCGCATCTCACGGTCGATTCAGATACCAAGGTTGATGCAGAGGCCATATATATCTCATATACAAGTAGACAAAAGGTGCTTGACCTTCTTAATAAAAATCTCTGGATAAGAGAAAGATGTAGAAAGATTTTTACCATCGGTTTATTATACGTTAAAGATACCAATAAATTTTATACTTGGTTAAAGAATAGTAACCTTACGCGTATTAAAGTTATAAGGTTGGTTGCTTGGTTGTTTGGGATTTGCGGCAAAAGCAACTGAGTTTATGAGGGAGGTGGTGTGTTATGTCTATAAACTGCGTGCGTTCTCTTGGCCTGTTCGCCTATTTTGTGGGATGAAAAACTCTGCTACCTCCGCATAAGACCACTTAACTCATCTTCACTTGAAATATCTTGAAAAAATCTCGATAAAGGTTCTTCGTGTCCTATGAAAGGTTCCAACACGGGTTTTTCCAGTCAAAGGGCATCGTCGATACCGCAGCTAAGAAGTCTCTAGGTCATAAGGTTCCGTGAGGAAAGTCTAGAGACTCTTCAACATAAGTAACTGCGGTTTTTATTTATTTATTTATTTTTATTTTATTTTTTTTTTTGCTGCAGAGTTTATCCTTCAATGAAGAAAAAAGAGTTTGAATGCGGACTGTCAGTTGGTGGCGATTGGTTGCTATCATACTTGACTACTATTAAATTTACTAGTCAAAATTCCTTGAATCACATTTTATATCAACTATCAAAATCCCGCACGTCAGACATCAAAAATCATTCCTGACTAAATCAATTCAGCACTTTTATTTTATTCCAACAAATGCACGGCGGTGAATGCAAAACATCTGTGGGTTCCGTGTATACGGAATTGGTGAGAAGTGTGAATTCTTCAGGGCGTAATTTCCACAAGCGTACGATAGCGATCAATGGGAATTTTGGACAATTCTTCATGTAGGATGTAATGAGGTGCTAGACTATTGTGGAGCGGACGTGTCTTGGCCTCACCCGACGCTCCAATTCATCCCACGGATGTTCAGTAGGGTTGCGATCGGGGTTCTGCGAAGGCCAGTCAGGTGTAATGACGTTCACGTCCACAAACCGTACAGTTACAGAAGTAGCCTTGTGACGATGCATTGTTTTGCTGAAAGGGCAATGATCGGTTCCGTAGAAACGTAGAAAGTAGTGCATTGTCCAGAATGTTCCGATATCTCTCGGAGTTCAATATTCGTCGCACCACAAAAAGAAGTTCGAGGCCATATCAGGAAAAACAGGACTATACCATCACACCGCCACCTCCGAATTTCATAGTTAGGATTACACACTCTGGTCTGAGACGCTCATCTGGCATCCACCACACCCACACTCGTTTTGTTCATCTGCTCGGTAGAGGGCGTAGCATAATTAGTATGACATAACATAGCTTTCCAAGTTTCCACACGCGCTTTGCACTACCGAAGACGATGCTGAATGTTGGTTCGGATAATGTGGAGCTTGCATATTACGGTCTTGTCATGGAAATCCATGTTGTGAGTCTCGGTTCTGAGTGTTCCAGTGTTCCAGCGCGGTTTTTACATATTATCCTTCGTAGCATAATACATATTATCCTTTGTGGGAAGACCCACCACACTCATCGACGTGACCCTACGGTCACGTCGGTGAGTGTGGTGAGTCGTCCACTGTGGGTAACACTTGCAGTTCACTCCCTGCGTTCACCGATTGTTGACACGGAATGGCCCAGTTTGTCAACAATCTGCCCAACAGATATGCCTGCAACATGGCATCCAATCACAACACTTCTTTGAAAGGAAAACTTTGGACGTAAGCGCTAAGGGTGGTAATCTCAGTAGTTCCTATGGAAATGAATCTGTATGGTTCAGGTTACTAGTAGAACATTTTGTATAGAACTTTATAGTCCAAGTTCTATTGAAGGATTTTAACATTCATACATCAACCATGGAAATCAATCACACCACACGGGTGAACTCTGATCTTTTGAGTTCATATCATAACACATGCTGTAGACTGCATACATACGTCTGCAGTATAATATGATGATATCAATTGGCTTGCATTTCAGTCCAAAAAAAAAACACCTCCCTCTCTTCGACAAAACTTCGAAGGCTTGATGTACCACTGTGTTCAACAATGTTACATGGTCGACTGGTTATGTTGAAAGTAGAATCACAAACAGGTGAAGAGTATGCCTAGAAGAATTGATAATTTTGGCGGGATCAAAGGAGAATCCACCTGCTCTTGAGGTATATGCAGTTTGGGTTTTTCTGAAATACACTGTTGTCCCAAATATTTATTTCAACATGATGTATACGTCTCGAGATTTGTTTGTTTAGGAAGTATAAACAGCAATGCTCAGTCACTCTTGATAGCTTATGTCGAAAGAATAGGACCAATTTAGTTTGTTGAAATGTGATAGTTGAAGGTCTACCAGTGTGTCCAAAATGACAAACATCGCAACTGCAAGTCGGAGGTGTATAAATGGTCTTGAGAAGTTCTTGGATTAAAATATTCTTAAGTTTGTCACCTTAGCCTTTTCTAATCTTCCATATTTAAAAATTAATTGTCTCTCTTTATTCTGTTTGACTTCACCTTTCTTGCACTTTTTCGTACTTTCCGTTTTCCTATTTATATTTTTCTTTCTATCTTTTTACATCATTTTCCTATTATTCACTATTATTCAACTTTCAGTATCTTGCACGAGAATGATACTGAAAGATACCTTCAGTATCTTTCTCGTGCAATTTTTTCCTCTATCTGTTCTTTCAATTTTTATTCTATTTCTTATGTCTAGTTTTATTCTTCTTTCTATTTCCGCCCCCTCTTTCACTTTCTATCATGCTTATCGCGTTTTTGTCGTGTAGCATCTTCCCATTGAGTCTCTCCTTTGCATCCCTTTGTGTATTGTGAAAGTGGTCGGTCCAATGTTTCAGCCTCTTCCATCCTTTCCTCGCAGTGTTGTTCCACTTAGTTGCTTGATGACAGAGACTAATAGACACGTAAAAACTCCCCATCCCACCCGCCGCGAGCTGTCCTTCGGTCCCGTCACCTTATAAGGGGTTGTCGAGTTGAATTTACTTTAAAGACCCGGCAGACGCGAGCTGTTTTTTCTTCTCACTTTTTTCTTCTCACTCTCTTTCTCTCATTCTGTCTCTCTGTGTCCGCAATCCGTACATTGTCTTCCGCTGTCATGACCTATAGAATTAGCGTCGTCGGCGGGTTCCCGAAATAACTACGGGATTTCTTCGGTAGAGTTGATCATTTAGCCACACAAAAGTGTTCAACAACGCTTACAGAACAAATAACCGTCCTCCGCTGAAATTGCTCCTTTGTTTCCGACGCTTTTCTATTTTTTCGTTATGACGTCATTAACAATGTACTTTTCACGTGTTCGTTTCAACTGCTTACCGTCAGATGGCGCTTTGCTAATGATAAAAATGGACTTGTTTTATAACACGTGGCCTCTGGAATTGCCGTTTTCGCTCACACCACGTGTCTGAAATTCTAGATGGTACCTTTCATAGCACGTGCTACTTAGCTCGCTAATAAGTCATTAATACAGCCTTTCTGACAAAGTATTTCACGTGGATTAAAAAAAAAAAAAAAATAGTGTTGTCCTACCCGACAGCAAATATCTCTTCTTAATAACAACAGCTGCGGTAGGTCGCATGATTTAAATACACTTTTTTTTTCTCTTCAAGTTTTTTCAAGATGGTTAAAGTAATAGGATAAAAAATTACCACATTGCAACCTAGATCGAACATTTTTTCTTTTTCTTTTTTTACAGTACATTACTATCGATCCTTTTGACAATATTTATTTGCAACTAGAAGGGAAAATGGATTGACCAGTTGAATTACAATTGATAAATTCGTATTTTTCTATTAGTCGCTGAAACTCATTACGTAAAAAGTGTGACTCGGTCATAAGTCATCATGAAAGAAATTAAACATCACAGATCTGAACCTGAAACAAACCTGAAAGATAGAAACTACACCTTTTGGAATAAATATCAGCACGTGTAAATACCTGCTAAATAAACACCTACTGTTTGGTAAATGTAAATACCTACAGATATTTAGTAGGAGTTGTGCAAATTTCCTTTTGAGAGAAGTTAACATTTTGATTAAATATTCGCACGTTATATTATTAACTAAAGTATAACGGCAGTTCAGTAGAACCCTGCCTGAAGGGTCTATCGGGATATGGGCATTAGTTTGAAGTCACCACGAGCATGCAGACCTGCACCTTGTCGATTTATTAGGCGATAACAACTTTGTTGGAGAATTCTGAGAATGGAGGCTCCTTCACTGGACTACTGTCAACAAGTTAAGCAGTATGTGGTTTATAACCGATGGTCAGGGGAATTGGAGCTCCTAATTTTTCACGGAAAAAAAAAAAAAAAACGAATCCGATATAATAATGTTCAAACGGAATGTTAGCAGTGTTATTTTAGGAATATTTTTTATTTTATTCTATTTATATATTTTTTAACCAAAGGCTCTCTAAATTCTTGAATAAACTCCCGTTCCTTTGAAATATCTCAATTATGAATGTAACTTCATAATTGAGATATCCAATCGAAAGATATGCCATCGAAACCATTTGTTCGCCTCCGTAATTTTCCTAAGAACTGCCATATTTGTTATTTCTAATCTACAATCAAATGTCTTGTTTCTAACCCATCTTTAAACTCCATATGTAAATGGATTCGAATTGTTTTGTATACCTTCAGTCTCGTTGGCTGATTGTTCTCATCTTCCTTACAAATTTATATAACTATCTTTCCACCTTACCAGCCTTTTTTCACTCCATATTTAAGTTGCCATCTTCGGTTTAAAAAAAAAAAAAAATCATAACTCAATAGCTACTGTTTTATTTGTGCTAAGAGTTCACTATTGACGCCGTTGATGTTTTCTGATTTTCTGTCCTTCATATAATTTTGATTGATTTACACACACAAGAAGATGGAAGACCACATACTAATAAATAAATGCTCAAATTATGACATTATTTCTTTCAATTAATTTGTTTTCATAAATCTCGCGGCACACTGGTTGAAAATCGCTGTTCTGGCGGATTACAAAGTAGGTAAGTTGCCAGTAGAGATTTTTCTCCTGGAACAAACTGGAGTATTTAATCTTTCAACTCCGAAAAGTCGACCCTAGACTCACGAATACGTACACATAAATACGAGACAGAAAAAAAAAAAAAAATCGGTCTTTATCTAGCTCACTGCATTCAATATCGGCGATGGGGAAAGGCACAGAACTAGAACTACTGATCTTTAGAGAGTTAGGACTAAAGACCCTTACTCCTCTGGTGAATGAAAAGGTAGAGCTTTTAATATGTTTATTGAAAGTTGCTTTCTTTTTGTCCTGCGCACGTATGTGTTATTATTTTTTTTAAAACTATTCCCATCAAGGCCACACAGTAAATTCCTTAAAGGGATAAACCAAACGCTTTAAAACTTTTAGCATTTCATTGTCTAAGGTTTCGTTTGAGACTGGTGACAAGTAGGGAGTGGTGTGAGAACTTGTGGGAGAAGCGAATCCCTCTTTTTTTCACCTCAAAAATCTTGGCGTTCCTAACAGCCCTACATCATCACAATCGCGTGCAGGTGACGCTCTCTCTCTCTCTCTCTATCCGCCGTGGTAATGAATCGGACAAGTCGGTCGTCTGTGCGGGTGGTTAGAAGGCAGAGGTCGTGGTTAGCGTCCGTAGCGGAACAATGGAGGCCAGCGATTAGGAGGCCATCTAACGAGTGGCTTCTGAAGTGCACTTCATTAGAGACAGGTCGCAAGAGTGCGGTGATAACAGGGTTGGGTTTCCGTGGCATTTGCTAGCGAGCCCGTGGGGGTGGGCAGGTAGCGCCCCCTGGCAACTGTGTTCTGCGTGCAGCCCAGCTATTAACGTAATCAGAGGTCGTAGTCTGCCAGGACTCTTCGATACCTTCCTTAATAACAGTGTCCGCTATTTTGCCTTGTGGGCTACGAGAGGGGCAACTCCGAGCCCCGTAGCGGGGGCAGGTGCTTTCTCACGACTACCACTTGACATCGAGTGTAGGCGAGGTAGTGCGTCTTCAGTGGCTCGTTCAGGGAGGTAATCCTTCAGGGCACCTTCACGGAAAGTGATTAATTTCTTAAGTCTTTGTGCTGTAAGAATAAGTCTCTCTCGTCATGCATTATAAAACATATCGCGGCTACCTTGAGCTCAAACAGTCGCTTCTTTTTTTTTATTTTTTTAAACTCAGATAAATTAGAGACAGAAGGAGTTAGCAGCTCCATCACAATTACAGACCGAAAAATGTCCAGTGTCATTAATATATGCTATACCTTTCTTTTTTTTTTCTTTTAATAACAAAGGAGTCTGTGCCCAAGTTTGTCTCCAAAGTAATTTTCGTATTTTATCTCCTCATATAAAACATGTTTATTCGATTGGCGTGCTTACTTATGTACAAAGGTAAGCAACGAACTAAAATCTATTAGCATAATAATCAAAGAAAGGTCAGCGATGTAAAATAAAAAGAGATAGTGGATATTAAAGATCCAACTTTATTTCAAAGCCGAATGTTACTGAAATATAAGTAATGAGATTTTGGCTTCATAAGTCTGCTTCTGGTTAATCTATATCACAAAAGCATCGGGTATACATTTTCTTTTTCTCTTTTGTTTGAGCAGTCAATGTTCAAATCTTTGGGTTGTGACGACCGTCGACAATCAGAGCATCAAAAACACTTAACTCAGTTTAAAAGACTGGGATAGAAGGGGAGAGAGAGAGAGAGAGAGAGAGAGAGAGAGAGAGAGAGAGAGAGAGAGAGAGAGAGAGAGAGAGAGATACTCTCTTAATAATATGATTATTAAATACTTTCTCTCAGAAATATCAAAGTTAGCTCTTGATATTTCTGAGTATCCATTTCTGAGGACTTTCTTCCAGGAGCTAAGAGCGCCTTCAGGACATTCCCAGATCTAGGCTCAAGTTTCTTACCCTACAAATCCAGGTTCCTATTTAATCAACTCCTAATTTTGCTATTTATGGAAGTTCTTTATTATGAGTTCTTAGGGTAGTTTGTCTGTTTATTCTGTTTCTTTTTTTATTTCATATGAATGTTTCTTTGTTATGGACAAGAGTGGAACCGTGGTCGTTTTCGACCACGGTACATTGTTCTTTGGACGAGGCACCGTATGAAGAAAAGTATCAGACCTAAAGAATTTTTTTTCTTTTTTTTTACATTATAGATTGATTTGTTTCTATTCATCAGGACTGCGTTATTGTTTGTTTTGTTTGAAAAACCTTTGTTTAATGCCTGTCAAGAGGAACATTTAAAGGACTTTTCAATTATAGTATGCAACCAAAAATAAGTTGGTAATAATAAAAGACCTACGGGACGTTTCCTGTATGGAACTCACCGTTGATAAGACCTTCATATGCTTATTAAATCACAAAAAATAACACGGATTCTGTAAAGCGTCGGTCTTATACCAATGCTTAACAAAAATCTTTTTTACTTTTCATAAATTAATCACGACATTCTGGTCATTTTAAAAATCACTTTTTTGCAACCATTCTATTGGCATTCATTTGGGACTGCCTTTACTTGTTCTCTTAATGCATCTTAAAGATGGGATTCCATCTCAGAAAGATGTGATGTCATCCCATTAGTGGTATCTTTCTGATACGAAGT
The DNA here is from genome assembly GCF_054136105.1 of Typopeltis vanoorti. Taxonomy (NCBI): domain Eukaryota; kingdom Metazoa; phylum Arthropoda; class Arachnida; order Uropygi; family Thelyphonidae; genus Typopeltis; species Typopeltis vanoorti. The sequence goes on along the minus strand of NC_143550.1, from coordinate 159,058,442 downwards.
GAAACAGAAAGGTTTTAGCACTGAAAACGAAAACACATAATACCAGCCTTGTACACGAATATGGAGACTCGTTAATGAACATGGCCTGATTTTTATACGAAGCATTCAACAACGATGATAATTAATGGATTCTCTTCTGCTTGTGTTCACACGGAGATGCCCCACGTTTTCTTTCTTTAAAGTCGGAAGATGATAAAATACAGCATCACAAGAGAAAACGTAGTTTATTAAGGTGGGAAAACTATAAACGTGATGCTAAAAAAAAAAGGATGAACGATGATAGCTATCATAGCCTTAAAGAAGAAAAACAGAAGGAAGAAAAGGAAGGATAAACTGCATACAAAATTTGAATTCTTTACAGAAACATTCTCTCTTTCTTTTACTCTCATAACCCTTAAAACTTCCCTTTGTTAAAAAAAAATAAAATAAAAAAATAGACGCCTGGCATTCCCTTGAAGAGAGATGGAGTAAAACTGACATTTGCCATTTGGATAAAATAGCCACTGAGCATTTTGTTTGTTTCATTATTGTTGTTGTCATAGCAACTTGATTGGTAAAGTTGCAAAGGTATCTTTCTGCGTTGATGGCTAGTTGGCTAGACTAAATAGTATTGATAACTTTAACCAAAATTATTCGTTGTCGTATTAGCTCCCTCTGATGGTAACAAAGGGCAAACCGGAGGGCAACAATTAGCTATTGGCTATAATGCTACGGCAGCAGCTTTCGATACAAGGCATCATTACTACCAGATTCATTATCCTAATTACAGGGCCCTCTGTCCTTCCACTTTCTGTGATATCCCTGCTATTCCCTTTTCCCCTCCCCCAAACTCCTTGTCGTGAAATATTACCCCCGAAACCATGCCAACAACGAATGTTGCTACTACTACTACTGCTCCGGTAATCAGTAGTTTGTTCCTGTCCCGCACGCGGGCAGATGAGGTCCCGCTTGTTTGAAGAGGGTGTGGTTGTCTACCGACCTCTTCGCCCTCCGACCAAATGACGGAACAAAGTTTCTCATTAAACCACCCGATGAACTTTCGTCTAGACTGCATGGTGGCGCCACTGAGGCAAAAGTATCCCTATAGGCAGATAGAGAATTAATGTGTCAGAGGAGATGAATGGGTGTGGTGACTATGCGCGCGCGGAAAATGTCTGATGACCACAGTTCAACCGAAAGAGGTAGACGTGTGGTATTGGAAGTGGCAAAGGTCTCGATCTCCCGATTGAAACGAGATTGAATCCATTAAATCCTTCCCTCCCGAAACTGTTCGTTCGTTTGCTCTCTATGTTAACTAGCTATGTCCAGTACTTGTTTAATTGATAGGATATGTTGTCCATTTAGGGGGGGGTGACATTTAAATGTATTAGCTTAAAGGTTTTGAGTTCTAGAATCTTAGTATGGAAAATGGAGGCGAATTCTTTAAAATTATGGAACATGAAAAAGTAACACAAATGAATTCCCAACATACAAAGAAGTTGGGAAAGCAGTCTTCAGAGCAGTGGCCCTCGTGAACAGTCAAGGAGTTAATGTTTTTTTTTTTTTTTAGATTTCGGAAAATAACTTCTTAATGGATAGTTTTAACTTTTTATTTTATGTAATATATTCACAGGAGCCTGTGCAACTCAGTTGATATAGACGAGCCCTTTGATTAGAAATACCCTAGTTCGAATCCTGTCTGTGACGTGAGGAGAGCGAGTTATTCAGTCTCAGATGGAGGTGGAGGGTTCCGTTCCTTCCCCCATGAACACATAGATCTACACAGATATTTTCCCTTAGGGGATGCAGCAGAGGATTAGCGTGCCAGCTGCAATAATTCACCTTCACCCTTAATCAGGTAACTCTATCCCCTCCTAAGGGATGGATCGGGTGAAGAAGAAGAATATATTCACAAATAAGCGCTCGCTGATCTCATTTCGAAAAGAAATTATTTTATAAATGCATTCATCGAAACAGAAAAAATAGGCAAATGAATTGCCTATTTCTTGTCATAAATTCCATCACGCTAACCTCCAATAAGACAATGATATTTAGAAACTCGATGAGTCAATCAGCAAATCAGCATCCACCCTTTTATATAGATAGACGCATACAGCGATATAGCTACCACCATCACGCAAATTAAAACAATACAATGCCTTGAATTTACCTTGATGTAGGCTCGAACTGGAATAGCCACATAAATTATTTAAAAACAAATCCCGAACAATAGCAAAAAAAAAACTATACAGGATAAAAGACTTAATTCCTAAATATACAGACATTAATCTACGAGGAAAATCTTAAAATAAGCTACAACATGTATTGCATGCTTGTGCACATTATAAACTGAACAGGTTAATATCAGCACAGTATAAATGATAAATCTGATCGTCTAGAAGCAGAGATGACGCTATCTTATTCGCCCACCTTAATGATAGAACATAAACTACAAATACTCTTATGCCACTACATAATTATAATGAAAAATTACCGTGTTGTTAATTACAGAATAACCGGATGACATGACATATGATAGGTTCACAGTTAATAAACTATAATACATATAAATACAACAGTGGCTATGGAAAAGTCACCTAGAGAGGAATTCTATATTCTAGATATGTTAAACTACCATTTGAAAACAGAAATCTTTCAAACACAAACCTTCGAGGATGCTTGTTGCTAGAGTATACCTAAGCTAGAACTAATATTGTAGTCATTTTGCTCAACTACCGATCGTAGCATACAGCTATAGTTTCGAGTACGCTTAAAGTAAATTACTATTTGAAAAAATCAAATATATGCTTTAAAACATAAATTTACAATATTAAAAATAAATGACGAATTCTCTTTCCGTTACGTCTTGTACTTATTCATGTTAAATTATCAAATAAACAAAAAAAAAAAAAAAGTCAAATGCAAAACATTCACACATCGGACATAGAGAAATTCTGGCTGACATCAAAATAAAATACGGTTTCGTACGAAAATATTCCCCCCCCCCCCCCATTACAAAACTTCCCTACGTACGAGCTCTAAGCTATACTACAATATTTAGTAATAGTAAAATTACTTTTCGCTCTTTATTTTTACTTTTGGAGCCTTATTTTAACCTGATGAAGCCTTTTGGCTCTTTCTTTTAGTAATATTAAAAATACGGTTTCATGGTGTACACTTGAATACAGCTGTTTTTATTAGAAAAAAAATCCTGGTTTTATTTTTCTTACTATTGTATAATCATCTGTAATAGTTTTTAGAACTTTTTTTTTCGTTATTGTTCTTTGCAGCAAGGAAAAAAAAATACTAATTATGCCCTCCGTCCTTTCTCCATGGGACCATCGAGAGTGTACTGCAATTGCTAAGCGTACGAAATGCATCATAGCGGTTCAGTACTCGGTAGTGAACCAACTGATTGAGTATGTTCGATGGGATTATTTTGAATTACAGCTGAAGCAATTAAGGCTGTCAAGTCTATATGTTATGCTTGTTGGTTGCGTGGTATAACTCCCCCCACCCCGTACAAGACCAGCCAACTGACATTCAGTTGATGAAGCTACTGACTGAACTATGCAGGCAGAAATTATGACTTTACTTGACAACTATCCAAGGCTTTGGTTAGTAGTCAAGGTTAGAAAGACCTGGGTTCGAGTCCCGTCCAGGACGCGAATAATCTTAATAAGGGCTTTTCAAATGAAGATAAGTTCATTGGGAGTTGCTCCTTCCAGAAACTGAGGTTTTTTCATCTTGCAAGACACACAAATCGTCTAGATTATGTAACAGAGTTAACTAAGTGATTAGGCTTAACTGCTTTATGATGGCTGTTAGGTTTTTGTGTATTCAAGTTACTTGACAATGACTGCCCATTGATTCATAATGCGTTAAGGGCAAGATAAAGATAAATACCCATATTAATAATACGAGTATACTTCACGCATGGATATACTCCATGGTCACATGAAGAAAATGCCATTAAGAAGCTGGTGTGTGTGCACTCTCTTACCATACCATCCTCAACTTCTTCCTCTTTGCTGACCCAAAATGTCAATTCAGAGGTCGATGATTTTCACCGAAAGGTGCTAAGACAGTTTTATCCCAAAACCAGTCTACGAACTTTGTTTATACGCCAACAATCCACGAGTTTGTTGGTTACGGTCTGTTTAACGTTCATCTCTCCGAGATCAATTTCCTTAAGCTGACCGTCAACAGAGCTTGTTGAGGTCGTTAAGTTCACTTGGCATCTCTTTTTACCCGCTCACTGCTGCTGTCATATCAGTAGCAATTGAGTCACACTTCAGTGAGCAGCTTGTAAAACACTTCATATAACGTGCTTCTTGGGATGAGAGAGAGAGAGAGAGAGCCGACAGCAGTAGCAAAAAAGAGAAAGCAAAATCTGAGAAACAGCTATGTTTAACCTTACCTTAAAAACACCGTGTGTTAACTTATGCGTAACATTTTGTTCACAATAGCACATCCTTCTTCGGTGTCACCTCGCAGCCAGTTTTAATCTGTTCTGTTGGCGGCATTAATGTACGTAGAGGAGATAAACACCGTATCTTAAACATCAAATTAATGATAGAAAAAACACGTAGTTAAGAGGGGAGAAGTAGTCTCTCCCTTTCCGGTCTTTTTTTTTTTTCTTTTCCGTATGCAGCTGTCGGTAGACTATAGCACATGGTGATGGACGGAAGAAATATAAATGGCAGTTGATTACGTTTTTAGTCATCGCTGTTCACGTTGATAAATTGCTTGGTATTCCATTTTGAAAGGTTCTTCATGTGCTATTTAGTTACCATTGGAGTGGAAAGATGCATTTTTTTTAAAGAAAGAAAAATTATATAGAAACTTAATAAATGGTTTTGTTTATACGCCGCTTTCTAGGCTCCATCTTTAACATAGAAATAGAAACAAAAATTGCAATCATAACAATAGCTTGTTATTAGATATGGAAACAAAATATTGGAAAGGACCGAAAATGAATTTTTGTATAAGTACAATCATGTATTGTTTCAGATTGAGCTGTTTTCAGTTAAATATTTAAATGCTGTGGTTTTTATTCCTTATGGCTATTTAACATTAACATTCATGCTGGAGCTTCCCTAGCTCTGTGAGTAGTGAAGTATTCTCCTGATTTAACAACAACAACAACTAGGATTTGTTGTAGTGTTGTAGTCCTTTATAAGGACTTTTGAAGTAAGCGAGTTAACTGATCTCATATGGTGGTGATCAGGGTTTTCGTCTTAGAAACTCGAGTTTTATATCTTACAAAATATGCAAACCAGTCAGAGAACACACGTCATCTGTACTTATAGCAGACTACCGGAATCAATCGTCCTGTCACCACGAAGTACCCTATCATCGACGACAAGCGTAGTCATTGCTCCACAGTGAAGATGAGGATGATTACCATTCAAGTGAAATAGATGAAAGACAGAAGAAATAATCGAAAACACAACTTTTCTGATGTTAATATCTGCTGTATATTGGCTATATATTTCTTGATATATTTCTTTCAGGATTGATTGGTTTGAATTAAAATCCAACCAACTGAGACCGGCACATATCCAGTCTCGCTGTCTTGGGAGTCAACCCTACAAGATGATGAACAAAGAGGGGTTCTAATTCTTTTAACCTTTAGGCTCCTCATTATACTACGTGTGTTTGGATTTCCAACCTCTCTCTCTCTCTCTCTATTCGATTGTATTATCACAAGAAAATTAATAAATTAATATAAGTAATGAACATAGTAGTTTGTAGTAAATTCTAATAATTTATTTTTTTACTGTTTATTTTTTTAGTAATTGCGATTTTAATATGTAACTAGTATTTTTACACCTTTACGTATAAACATGCACGAAAAAAAAAACTGGGCGGGAATATGACAAATGGACTCAGGATGGATATAAAAACAATTAGCAAGTTAAAATAAACAGAAAGACCACTGGCCTCTTTTTTTTTTTTTTCATTTTGTGTGACTCTTTGTGTGTGTGTGTGTGTGTGTGTGTGTGTGTGTGTGTGTGTGTGTGTGTGTGTGTCGTTGCTTATTTAGAACGTGGTCAAGCTGGTCAATTATCCCACAGTGGATGCAACTGTAATTCGTACTGGCCAATGACAGTCCTTCCCAGGCGTTTCAGGTGGGCGTTCACTGCACGCATAAGAAAGATTAGAAGCAAACGAGGGGGTTCAGGGAAGGAGAGAGAAGCACTCAAGAGTCTTAAAGGTGTTTGGTGGAGCTTCCCACACCTGCTACCGAAGAAAGTCCTTATTACTCTTGGTCGAGGAAAGCAAGGCAAAAGAGCGAGGGTTAATGTTGCCTTCAGGGATTCTACGTACTTTCTCTCCCCCCCCCCCCCAAACATCAGCACTGTTTCCTATCTGCTCTGTACTGTCTTATGGCTTCCAGATCCTACGGTCGTGGGTGGGGCTGGAAAACCTGTCCAGCATCCCCGGCTGCCGAGTGACGGCTAAGCCAGTAATAAGGACAATGGTAAAAAGAGATAATGGTAGAGTACTCTCCGATACCTGGCCCTCAGATCAGAGTTCATACCGGCACATATCCAGTCTCGCTGTCTTGGGAGTCAACCCTACAAGATGATGAACAAAGAGGGGTTCAGGTAATTATAGCATTTCGTGCAGGCCAGTGTTTTTTTGTTCGTCGTGTTTTTCTCCTTGTTTTGCAGTTGGTAGCCGTGGAGTGACATGATCATCATCAGGTGCTTCCTCCCTTCTAGCAGATAGAGGGCGTACAAGTTAAAATGACCCTGTGGTGATCTGATTTGAGAAACAGTCGTTTAGGAGGTCAAAAACATTTGCAAGAAGTGCATGACACAATGTGTTTTTCTGTTTTTAATTTGATTTTCCTCTAGCAGTAGCAGATAGAAATAATTATTTGTTTGATTGAGCTTTCACTGCACAGTAGCGATGGTTGTGGCAGCGCGACTTAATGTAAAACATGCACGTGTTTTGCTAGGATTTTATACTCTCCGGACTTGCTTTCTTGAGTTCCCACTTGAGATTTTGACTTCTCTCAAATAAAGTCTTATCTGAAGAGTAGACAGTTATCATCAACGAAAGCGGTAAAGATGGTTAGGACAGATGCCTTCGAAATTACTTCGAGATTTTCTAACTGAATTAGAACGAATGTGCGAGTAATAAAAGGAAATATTTTGAAGATGACCATATCGACGAAGTCTATAGCTAATCTATTGCTAAAATTGTCCGAAGAGAGCTACCAAAACTTTTTTCTTTGTAAATATTCATATATTGGGACTAATTCCTCTAGCAATAGATTAGCTAAATAGAAACCTGAACACACACACACACACACACACACACACACACACACACACACACACACACACACACACACACACACAGCTATTAGATAACGGTACTTAAATATTACCCGTTTTGAGAATCAGTTTGGTGAGTATGTTTGGTTTAGTCTGAGTTGCTTCGAATTGAATTACAAATAATCAATCTAAAATGATCACATAAAAACAATGTCTGTCTTTAAAACAATGGATAAATCCCTTGTTGAAATTCGACTGAGATTAATTTAAACAAAAATTCGATCATCCAAATATCTTCCTTCCTTTCTAAACACAGCAAGATTTGTGAATGGTTTGGATATCTCTTTTTTATTCTTTCATTTTATTTTTTTTTTCAGTATTAATAAGACGCACGCAAAAATAACATCAACTTGTGCATATATTTTTCCATTACCAGAGCAGGTTTCAGAACTGGTCAAAGAAGTTGTCATTTAAAAAAAAAAAAATGCTTCAATCAGTAAGTATCATGGAAATGATACACCCATATTCCAGTTAGTGTTTTCTTTTATTTATTTATTTTTTCTTCCTTTTTTTTTTTTTTCCCGGATAACATAAGGTGCTTGTTCACCTCAGTCATTGCCTTCATCTCATCTTTAATGAGTTACAAGGTTTGACGGTTTGACATACAGCAAGATGGCATTCACAATTCCTCTTTTTTTTTTTTTTTTTTAGTTTAGGTTATCCTAACACGGCTGATCTTATCTATGTATTGAAGAGCCTTTTTTCGGCACTAGGTTTCATAAGCCTAGATGTCAATTGGTCTTTGTAGAGTTTTACTCGGTAGATTAAAATGGTCAGTTGTATATGTAACAGGTTTGGGTTTTGACGTTCGTACTATTAGAACAAAATTAAAAATATTCCTTCCAATACCAAATTGGGAAGAAAGTTTATTCCATTATAATAAGCACGGATTCCAATCCCATTTAGGATGTGAGAAACCTTTATACACCTTTAAAACAATGGATAAACTTTTGTTTTAAAGGTTTTACACAGACTTTTCAGCCGGAATGCGAGTTAGCGGGTTTTATACGTCGGTAGTGGTGGTGGCGGCAATTTTTTGTCTCATCACGCAAAGCAGGGAAATCGACCAAAGAACACACGCAATTTACAAACGCCAAATATACCTTAAACCCTGCTTTTAGCCTCAGTTGTTGTAACGGAAACCGCCTAAGCAGTGGAATGACTCATCGCATGAGGGGTTAGGGACCGCCTACTAATAAAAACAAAAAAAAGTCAAGCTATGGATTTAAGATTTCCTTTCTTCTCAGTTTGGATCTGCAGGCTGAGAAAAAAATTTGTTTAGCTGAAAAAAAAAATCTAACATATTTATCATAATGGAAGTGCTATTGTCTATGCTTCGTATAACGATGCAACTCAATTCTGTCGTATTAGACAATGGCTTACTTTCTGACCTTTATTGTATGCAGTTCCGCGTGTGTGGCAGCAATCATTAAAAACGCAGAACTAAAAGTCTCGCGAAGGATTCATGTTGTTTGACTGCTCATCAGTTTGTATAGAAGATCACTCACTCACACACATACAAAGAGAGAGACTAGCCACTGATAGCTACCGCGACTACGCATGCCAAACTATTCAAAGTATTTTTTAAACTATGTCGTGTTGCTTTTTCTTATATGCAAAAACAAAATAGTAAATTCCCATCTCTAATTACACAATTTCGACTTTTCCTTATTCTCGCGACCTACTACTTTATCCCGACAGTTGCCAGCAATTGCGTACTGATTCATAATGATATATCTGCAGTAGGTTATATTTACTATTTAATGATGTCATTTATAATAAGTCGCACTAATCCTTTATCGTTGATAGGACTAGTTGCCATAAATATTTTGGCGTGACCTTACGCTATTATAACATAGAATGTTATTACGAACTGTTTGGGCATGTATCGCTACAATTTCTCGAAACTCGGCGAACAATATGACAGTTTTTATAAAGTAAACGCTGATCACCAATGTAGATAAGTTCTCAATGTCTAATTGTTTAAAGTTCAAAATGCGCATTGTTACGTTCGAAGCCTTGGTTAAAATGAAGGAATGGGAAGCCAATGGTGACGTTTCACCTTGGCAACTGTATCAACTGCACGAGCTATCGCGTGCTGAACAACAATTAATGAGTTTTATACGTCACCAATGTAGATTAGATAGCAAAGCTGATAGTTATTTTCTTTTGACAATGTGCAGGTGATACGATAGATATCCAATGGCAAAACAAGTTATGATCGTATCGAAAATAAAAAAATAAATAAAAAAAAAATTACGAGGAACATGACAACATCCATTTCCCTTCGCCCTTAGGAATTAAATGCGTCCTTTTCTGTGTTGCCGATTTTATTCTTTTTCTATCTTTTGTTCTTATTGACAGACAAATAAGGTAAAAATCGGCTTGCAATAACGTTACACCCTAAATTTGACCGAGAGTTAGGGACAGTCCTTGGATCAAACGCAGAACGGTATATTTCACGTCTAAGAACCCCCCCCCCCCCTCCTTTCAAGACTGAAGTGATCGCTTGAGTACCCCGTTATTACAAAGAAAAGTATTATTGGAAGGGCACTTTCCGTGGGAAAAGGGGGAAATTCGTCAGTCTCTCTCTCTCTCTGTCTGCTAGCTCTACTTGCTGGGAAACAGTTCAAATAATAAATTGAAAAAAAAATACTTTACTAGGAAATTTCAAATTAAGGAAGAGTTCGAGGATTCACTTTAAACTCAGCTGGACTGCAACCCGTGGGGTAAGAAAAAGTGACATCATTGTAACAGTAACGTAGGCCGCTACAGCCGACAGTGCTTACCGGTCAGTTATTTATAGTTAATTGTTCTTTCCATATATAGATAACCCTTATGGAGCGTTTCTTTCTTTGTACTAAGTCGAATTTCTTTTGAAAACGATCTTCTGAACTTCCCATAAACATTGGTGCAATGCTAAGTGAAGTGAGAACTACAACGCTCTTCCCCCCCCCCCCAGTTCTTTATTCTCTATCTGTCGAAAAGGCTGTAATCTCATAGACGAATGATACGTTATGCTTCTGTTTCCACGACAACAGGTTTATTGCTTACAGTGACAGTAGTTTGTATGCTTTGCTATTAATCATACATGATGTCAAATAGGCGACTGTTAGTACTTTACTCATGTCGGATTTTTAGTAATTTAATTCTTTTTAATTAAATTAATTTTTTGGTAACTAATTGAATTATTAACATTCAAATCTTGAAACAAATTTCCGAATTTTCTTTCAGGAAGATTAAAGTGGCATATTTTAGAGAAATAACAGTGATTTAATTTTCTGCAAACTGAGTCTATCTCGTCCTATAAATTAGTTTCAGTGTGCTCGTATTGTAATTACTTGAACCTACTTGTCTTGATTAGATGAAATTCCATCCGACGGCTCGACTAAGGATTTTACTTTCTATTTTTTTTTTTAATTAATTTTTCTATTTTTTACCAGGTCCGGCAAACCCTGCTCTAGAGACCAAACATCGAACTTTTTCACGCCACTTCATACCTCCAAAAAGTAGGGAGGTGGCTCGTGAAGTTCATCTCCCATCTAAAAACAATCACAAACATCCATGTCCACGGCAGGATTTGAACCCGCCACCTATCGGTTGGAGAGAGCGTGCAAGCCACTCGGACAACCAAGCCAGCATATTTAAAACTTTCTACTTTAGCGTATGGAAGAATGTGATAGTGCTGCACAGTGGCGCACTCAGGATTTAATCTTGGGGGGGGGGGGGGGTCGAATTGAGTAGACGATTTGAGAATACACACTACGCATCGCATACGACCTAGGACTGAGCATCTGCAGTGATCACTAATTCATAAGTAGCATAGAAATAGAAGACACGCACAACATAAATGAAAAAAAAAAAAAAAGAATTTTAATTAGGAAAAGATTTTTGGAAAATTTTCTAGTGTTTTTCCTTTTCTTTGGGGGTGCCAGGGCCCCCCCCCCCTCTGGGTGCACCACTGGTGCTGCAACCCTCATATTTTGGTTTAGCGAATAAAAACGGCATTCCCTCATTGAACTGATTTATGATTGATTTGAGCTAACAGAATTAACACTGGGGTAGTGAAACGTAGTTTTACTGGACATTTTCTGAAAAACCGATGTACCGTTTGGTTGAAAAGTCTTTAATTTCAATCTCGTATAGGACTAAAACTTTTATAAGAGCTTTTCGGCTAACACATGTAAGCAGGTCTTATAAATAAGATTCATTGTAAATTTATTTCAAATATCCTTTTTTTTTTAGAACCTCCGTAGCTCATTCGGTTTCGGCAATGCACATTGATTCGAAAGCCCTGCGTTTGAAACCTGTCCACAAGACCAATAAACTTTATAGGGACTTTTCAATTGAAGGTGAGTTAGCCAGTCTCATACGTAGGCAAAAAAATTTTCTTCCCTTCGCAAAACAGACAAACCGGCGCCCATGGAACACGCACAATTTATAGATACACTGCTTGGAAAGAAATCAACGGACATCCCATGGACAAGGTACATTGTGCCATGTAACGAGTCACGTGTTTGTAGCTGACATAAATTTCAGGAATATGATGCTCCGAAGTCAATGGAACTGTGTCCGGGTGAAATGGCTGCGAGAAGAGAATTGATGGAGTTTCAACGAGGCATTGGGATAGGTTCCATGTTGCAGAACTATCTGTTCGGCAAACTTTTAACAAATTGGGCCATCCCAGGTCAACAGTCAGTGATACCATAATGAGATCGAAACGCAGAAGTGAACTGCAAGTGCTACCCGCAGTGGATGGCTCACCAGACTCACCGAACATGACCGTAGGGTGGTACGGTCATGTTAGCCGACACGTTGAATGCGGACTTCCGGACATCGACTGGAACACGAATCTGTGCAAAAGCATTCTGACCAAGCTCACACATCGGTTTCCACGGTAAGACTGCAATATGCAAGCTCCACATTACCCAAACCAACATGCGGTGTCATCTTGAGTGGTGCAAAGGTGTACAGTGAGACGTGGAAGCTTGGAAAGCTGTAGTATGGAGCGACGAATCACGCTACCCAGCAGATGGACTGGTGTGGGTTTGGCGAATGCCCAGTGAATGTCTCTTACGAAAGTGCGTAACCCCAATTATGAAATTTGAAGGCTGCCGTTTGATGGTGGTACTGTTTTTCCTGATCCTCCGATCTCTCTTTGTGTTGCCAAGAACACTGAATTCCGTGATGTATCTGAACATCCTGGGAATGAAATGCTTCCTATTTTGTGTCGTTTCTGCGGAACTGTCCATTGTCTCCTTCAGCAAGATAATGCACCGTGTAATAAGGCTGCTGCTGTAACTGAGTGGTTTGCGCACATGAACGTCACCACACTTGACTGGCTTCCACAGAGCCCTGATCTCAACCCTAATGAACATTTACAGGACGAACTGGAGCTTCGTGTGAGATTAAGGAACGTCCGTCGCACAACAGTCCAGGACCTCATTTCATGTCAACAGGAAGAATGGTCTAAAATTCTTAATGATCGCTGTACGTTTGTGGAAAGTATGCCCGTAGGGTTGCTGCAGTCATCGCAGCGAAAGGGGGTTCCACATCTTATTAAGATGGGCGCCATGGCTGTTTGTTCTTCACATTATAGTATCCATTGACTTATTTTCAAGCAGTGTATACTTTTATACTGGCGTAGTTATCTCTGTCGTATATCCAAAACGACCGACGATCAAACAAGCTTTTTTTTTTTTTTAATTACAAGATTTTGGCATCCCTTTCTGAGATTTTTCATATTAATCGCTAATGGGGAGAAACTGATATGACTCTGCGTAGCACTGTTTAAAGTATTCTGAGTTTTGTTAAGCTTGTTTATAGAGCTCTTCGTGTGCATTCCCCCCCCCTCTTAATAATGAATATATACTTTCAGATGAAACGGAGCTTCGATAGGTAGGATGTTTACATATTTGGGGTTTAGCTAGGAGTGTACAAACTTTTGGCCGACTCCTCTATAGGAAAATACAACTAATAAGTTTTATATTTTATAATAATTCCACTAGAAAAGCACAGAAATCTACGCCATACCAGGACTGTAGATTCCCCGAAGGTGAACCTACAGTACTAATGTGTCAGAGATTAGGAGAGGATTACTGGCTACACAAACGGGTATGCAACTTCCCTAAATAACCAGCATGGTTTTTCACGCAACTTCCACGGTGGTCTTGCACTGTGCGATCAAAATCATCTAGCATCCACATTATAACCATGCACAGTTATATTTTTATAACGAGTTTTGTGTTTTCAGTATTCATTTAAGACAATCAGGCTTAACTATTTTCTTTTAATTTTAATTACAATTGGTTTTACTAATCAGCAATTAGTTTTGATCATAATTATTCAGCTGAGAATCAAAGCAGTCGTTCATCTTGCTCACTAAATGGGGACCTCCGAGTTCATGAATGTCCACTATTGCTTTGCATTGGAATAGCGAGTTAGCCCATCTCATACGGTACTAAAGGGTTTTTCATTCCACAATTAACAGGCATAATACTGGCTTTCATAGCCTTAATTACAGAACAAGCAAATAGTAAATGATTGTTTTGGATATTTTATTCTTGAATTATTTCATTTGATCTCCGTAAAGTGTTCAGTACGTTGCTCTTATTAATAATTATGAAGTCTTCTGTCTTCACTTTCGATTTCTGAGTATTTGCTTTAATATGGAACTAATGACGGCGATTAGCCCACTTAAAAAAGGCCAAAAACATAATCAGGCAAGACAGGAAACTTGAATGAATTTTCTGATCATGTTCTTACTTATTTTTTAACTTGGATTTTAGGCAAAGTTCCTCGTTGTTTAAAGGATAAAAATACTTTTTTTTAATATAAAGAAAACCTTATTTATAAATCTCAGTATTGCATATTACTTCACGAATAATTGAACTAGAACATCAACTTAATGAAAGTGTTGATAAGAAAGCGGAAGTGGGTCTTTCCTCTTCAGTCCAGCTTGAACAAGCAAAACGATTTAAAATAATCAAATAAAAAAAAAACTGTCGCGTTGTCTCAGTCTCTGTCTGGTGTTAGCAAAGTCGAGGCTACATTGTTTTTAGGCATACCAAGAACCCTTTGTTGGTTCCAATATTTTTTTTTCCTTGAAGCTACTGCCAAATAGTGATCATTGTTGGAGGGCGCTGGCGTCACATCACTGCCATCTACCGTTGTAAGTTGTCTTTAACAAACATACCGCATATCTGTAATGCTTTGAGTACTTATAATATCTGTGACGGGAGATGTATTGTGGCTTTTTGTTCTCTTCTTTTTTTGTACTATTTCACTATCTCCTTATTTCGATTGATTCAGAAAAATTTTGAGATTCCAAAGTTAGATGAGCCCTTTTAATACTGTGCTGAATAATCAATAAATTTAGCAAGTGATATGGAATGTGTGTATTTATTTTGCATACATTTTTCGTGTTAAATTCTAGCTGAAAATGTAAAAAGGGGACATGTATCTCAGTTGGAGGTAAGTAGGACTAACTGGCGATGGAGTAACGCTCTCATAGGCAGCTCGGCAGCTGTTAAGTGCCTGGTTCTATGGAACGTCTAAGTCGTTGAAGCAATCCTCAATACATTCTGAGCACGGACCGATACGTTATTATTAAAAATTTGCAAAAAATTGCAAAATTGAAAAATTCCGAAAACAAAGTGTTACTGAAGCACTTTGTTTTCGGAATGCAGGTTAAGAAATTAAAAAAAAAAAAGGGGGGAACATGCTAATATCCTGAGCAATAATCTGAACATTGCAATTCAGTGCGTCTTCTATGCTGAAGGGTTTGACTGATTCTCGAGATCATAAAGCTTCAATCCACAAGACATATAATTATCCACCAAAGATCCACTAATCCTTTCGGCTGCTAGATCCCAAAACCACAGAAAATTTGTCAGCTGTTCAGTTTTTCTGAATTACAGCTTCAGTTGTAAATAAGAAAAATATCATTATCATAACGCTAATTACGCTTATAGACCATATTGGTCTGTTCCGGTCTCATTATCCATCCAACATCCTTTTTTGAGGTCTACCCTGCCTTCTCTTTCCAATTGGCTTATATTTTAGTATTTGTTTACATGTTCTATCCATTTTTGTTTATAATTGTTTAAGTTTTTCTTCTATTGATTTTGTTTTTAGTTATTTTAAAATGTCTTCGTTCCTTTTTTGGTCTAATAATGGGTATTTTGTAGTTCTCATAAATATCATAAGAAAAATATCATCCCTATATAAACCACAAGCCCCAGAAACAGTGTTTTTTTTTTTTTTTTTTTTTTTCAGATTCCTGAAAACGCTAAACTTTTCTCCGAAATGGTATCAACATGTTATCGATTTTCAAATCCTTCTGCATCTTTATAAAGATCACACGCGCTACAAAATAATACGGCAATTGGCATTTCCATTTTCTACTTCCTGGAAAACATGCGAGATCATAAGCAGTTTCATTTCTGCTTTCATCAAAAAGTTATTGATCCAATCCCAACACTGATTATAAATGTAATCTGGTGACTACATTGAAAATCATCGTATTAAAATGTTAAATTATAGCATTTCAAAACAGTCTTGGACGCACCAATTGCTACATCTTCAACTCTGATCTGTATTACTGATCTGTAAAGAATTTATAAACACGCCACTCTTCTTCTTGACATCACAGTATTAACGCAAATAGTACGAAAAATATTGCGTTAAAAGTTAATAAGAGTATCATTAACAATACTTTTTTGTTTCCCAAAAATGCTGTTTATCAAATAGGCATCATGTGACATATGTAACAGCGTATGAATTTGGTGAAATAGAACTTTTATTTCTTTATTTTTTTATTAAAACAAGCAGTGTATTGTGGACAATTAATCGGTACTATTTTGGTCTACATAAAGGTATTTTGCAATACAATAATACAATACTGAGGTTACTCAACTCATATCGGCATTGTTTTAGTCAAAATTTTATTCCACCACTGTTGCGTTACAATATTTGTGGCTTCCGGGATATTCCTTGCACGCTATGGGCGTTGGATAACCTTGCGCCATAGAACACTAAACTCAATCCACTGGTAATCTATCACAGTCGGACACGATTAATTCCTGAAATTCCATTAGATTTTCTGAGGTTAGATCCCTGACCCAAATATCTCGTTCTACACGTCCTAAAGATGTTGAATGGACCCTGATCCATTGAGTGAGCAGTCTGTTCCTCTAATTTCAGGTGAAGTCATTATCTAGACGCTACGTGGCTGACTCTGATATAGCGCATTGTTTTCTTGGAAGATCTATCGTGTGCACGATAGATCAAATGCACATCCATTGCCATACAAATGGCAATGGATGTGCAGTTGGTCTGTAACGATATTTACGTAGACCACCCCTTAGTCTAATCGTATCAAGAAACTTAAGAAGTGCAGAGAAACATAGACCCAGACCATGACACCGCTGCTTACTAAGCATAGTAGGAACTATGAGTCATTATTCATATGACTTTTTCGCAGTCTTCGTATGTCCAGTGCTGATGTTCCCTTTGTCCTCAAATAACCTTTCTTAGGACTTTTCGAATGAAGATAAGTTAGCCAGTTTCATATGAAGGCGAACAGTTTCCTACCGATACGCGTTTTTCATCCAACATACGCAATTAACTGACATAATGCACTAACCTTCAATTGTTTTGGCTTAAATCCAGCAGTTCCAGCCTTAAACTGCTTTTATTCAGAGCTCCTAAGCATTTAATTATAATCGTTGATCGCTGCTGGTAATGTTGGAATGTTCTACATGCAGACTGTAGGTGATGTTGGCATTGTTCACACTTACACTGTATACCGTGTAAGTGTGAACTTGCGGGTCTACATTTCTTTGAGATTTTTACAATATTTTTTTAGAAGTAAAGAGTTACAATATGTTTAAGATCCTGGTGCGTCATTTTCAATGAAATTCACCCATGGCACTGACTTCATTGCTGTGATCCTAAAGAGTTTAAAGAAGTTGGAAGACCGTTGATAACTTCGAACTTTGCTTCTACAGAAATAAGTTTGATCGTGGAGATCAAACGGCAAAGAATTTTTAGATTTCTATTCCGAGCAGATAAACATTTTTTGTATGGTTTCCATTATTTTATTCAGTGCTAATATCGGAAATAGGATTGGTCGACCTATATGAGAAATCAGAAGAATACATTACTGTTCTAAACTATAAAGTATATTATTATTCATTCATAACTGTAAAACAGAGGCATTAAATTTTAAATATCTCGCAAAAAAATTGAGAAAAAAATATATATGCGTGTGTCAACAATGTACATTGTATCTATATCTTTTTTAACAATAAACAGGCAGCAAGATTTAAGAAAAAATGTTTATTTAGACATAGTTATTTTGCTTTTAAATAAAAGACTGGGGTTTTGACAGGAGAGTTCACAGTAGTTTGCTGTACAAAAAAAAAGTAACAAAATAATTACAAGTAAGGCTTATGATAACAACGCATTGGAATATGTGTGTACAGGTGTTCCCACAGAGCTGTAAACATTCATTAACAGACAACATAACAGGTCACAAGAGGATCATCCCCTTGTGACTTCTACTTACATTTCAGCAGGTTTAAGTCAGGAAGTGGGTAGACAAAAGGGAAACATGTAACTATTCAGTTTACAAACTAATATCAACGATGTCCAACATAGTTTAAGTAGTAAAAGCATTCATAGATAAAAGTTCAGCGCCACCTATTAACAGAAATATATTTATTTTTAGCTGCTTATTGAGGGATGAAGAATGTAAAATCGTAACTGTGTAGTCTAAAGAAATAGCTGTGAATTTATTCTTACGTTCAGTTGGCGGTTTAGGTAAGAGAATTTATCCGCCTCTATTTATACATAGGACTATAAATATGATTGATCTGGATCGTCTAATATTTTGTAACTAACTGTACATTGTATTGTAGGCATTTCACTGTTCTGAGGCTAATGTGTAATATCTCTGTGACAACAAAACAACAGCTATCTAATTATCACTACTATCACTAATTATCGTAGCAAAATAGCTAATATGCACAGTAGCATCAACAACTATATTATGCCTTCTTAAAGGGGAAAAAAACTCCATCTTATAAATGCCTTCAATTTTTATCACATGTATCCTCCTAGGGATATTAATCAGTTTATTGTTAACAAAAATAATAACCTTTTTTTTTATTTCATATCACACGGAACTTCTAAAACGACTAATTTGTTGTATATATATTTTTCCTTTTTTTTTTTTAAACTATTCTAAAGACTTCCTAGTTGGGCAACTATTACGTCACACCGTATTTCCAAGTCTGGGCGGCACACAGTATAGACGTCTTTGGACGGCAAAGCGTGTTTTTTATTTTTATTTTATTTCTACCATCTATCAACAGTAACAAGTTTTTCACTATTAAAAACACATTAATTGAGCTCCAAAAGTTGAACTTCTGGCTATTTTTTTTTTCTTTTGTGAATAATGAGATGAGGCAGAATAGCTGTTACTACAGCAACTAGAGGTATTAAAACAGAGGTGGTTTTGTGATGTCTGAGTTGCCGATAAATTTAGTAGAAAAAAAATCTCAGAGCAAAACATTTACGAAGGGTTGGGAAGGTTGCTATAGCAACAAAAACAAGGAATATGTTTTGTAAGACAATTTTAAAACATATGAAGGAAAATTCTTATGGCCATATTAGATTGAGTTTAAAAAGTCGGTCAATGGAAAAAAATCTAAAATATATATTCACGTAATATTTGCCATTTCGATTAACAGTAGATTGGATATTCAGAAACTGAATGGTCTACTACACATACTGAAAGATAACATTCACTCTATTGACTACTTAGTAGTTCAATGAATACATATAAACAATTCTGTGAATAATGAAATTATAATAAGGCTATCTCCAGTAACGAAATATAATTAAAGAATTTTTTTCATTATTTTATCGTAATTAGTTTAAGGGTATGATTTAGTGCCTGAGTGTTTATTTATTTATTTATTTAACAGCGAGGGCTAATTTATCTTTGAGCAAATTGTTCAGAAAGATATATAATGACAGTAAAAGGATTGATGTTTGAAGAGCATATTTGGCCCACAGGGTAATAAAAATGAAAGACAATAGGAAGTGACATGAATATAGGAAATAAAACAACATTATAACATCATTAATATTAACATGTGTAACTTTCCTTTTAAAATAAAAAAAAAATTATATTCATTTTACCGATGTATAAAGATACACTTGAGCAATCCAATAGAAGCAATTGGCAAATTCCCTCCATTGTTAATGTACATCTTTAACACACACACACACGCACGCACACACTCACAGACGGGCTAAATGGGACCCTGAGTTTGGCATTTTGCCATACTTACAACCTCTTATTTATTCCTTCTAAACCCAACATGTACTGAGCCTATCAGGAAGGGATCTGCTCACCAGTGCCACCTAGCGACACTCGGGGGAATATTCTGCATAGCTGTCATTGTAACGAACAGAGTTTGGCACACACGCTAATATCACTGTTCGTTGTTACGTAAGATGTACATTAGAAGGGTAGCTATCTAACACCCCCTCCTGGGATGCACAGTTTTACACCAATCAGATTCACGGCTATAATCACACTCGTGACTATATATGTGGTGGTTTTACTGTTTGGGAATTGTAAACGTAACAACTTAGTTGATTTTTTTCCCATCTTCTTCTCCTCCTAACTGGTCGAGTCACCTGTCTTTTAATCTGTCCTTATTTGTGATTCTTCATCGAAATACTTCTCTACGATCTATCGTTTCAGTGACAACTATAGCATAGTAATGGCATGCTGATGAGCAAATCTGTTTATTCAAACTCGCGAGGGAGGGAAAAATATTTTTTATCATTAATATAGCAAACAGTTTTTGAGCACAACATTGGTCAATATACAACCTTCTAATATACAGAGTACTGGTATCAGTATAGCTTAACAACGCCTTTTGGCACACAAGTATTTTACAATGAGAACAAGCAATCAGATACAAAATCTTCACTCTTACATTTATATAATTAACATCTCAAAAAAAAAAAAACTACACAAATACAGCAAACATAGACATGCACACACGCACGGGCTTTATAAAATTACTGTGAGCAATAGACTATCAACATCAATGATACCTTATAAAACAACTATTTCTTGAGACTGATACACACATGTATTTCTCTCTTCCTTGGCATATCGAAGCATTGGATGTGTGGCACAGCATCGGTATGTTTCTTTAAAAATGCTTTGAGCTCTTGTCAGTCCAATGGCTTAAAGGAAGTGCTAAAACAGTTTAATTTCCTCTTAAAATGAGCATTTGTTTTAAAAAATTTTACTGTGTCATCAGTACAGCGGAATCCTGAATCAAACAAAAAGAGAAATATCCATTGATCATTCGGCACTGTTTTTGTATGTATATATACATACACAAAAACCTACATACGGAGATGTATATGATTGGTATTTTAGAGTATTTATGATACAAGTTTTGAAAAAAAAAAGAGGTAATCGCTCTTTTTTGTCTCTTTCTTAGATGAGAACGCAGATGTCGTCAATGACACATTCAACTTCACGTTTAGAGACTTCATGTTTTGAGAAAGAATAATTTCCTAAGTTTTTCTTCAGCTATATTTCAGGAGATTCATCTTCAAACACCTCAACGAAGAAAGATTTCCAGCTCTACCTAAAGAAAGAGAAAAAAAACAGTCAGTAAAAACCAAGAACCCTTTCCCTATTTTAACATATTACTCTATTATGTACTGTTTTTTTTTTATTTGATCACCTGATACAAGCATATGATATTCAAATATGAACTAGATTTCCCGGAGAGAGGAGTTGAAATGCCTTAGAAATCAAATCACTCATCCAGCAGTATCTATCTTAACTCTAGCAAAGAATGCGTGCAATTTCTCATTTCAATTTCCATATTGGAGTTTGTAAAATGTTTTTCCTTCGATTTAAATCCCTGTGAATATGCAGCTATATATGTTTTGTAACAAATCAAACTCTTTCAAAAAGATATATTAAATTTTTAATACATATGCGGGCCTCGATGGTAGAATAAATCGCGCTTTCGCTCTGTTATCTATAGTATGGTAATTTTTGACAAGACCTTGTGCTGGTATTCTACTACTTAAAATACACGATGTCCAAAGTGAGAGTCCGCATTGTTGTCTTTGATTAATGATTAGGCTGCTGAGGTCTCAGGAGCTTAACTGAGTTAATGTTTGATTCTTGGAGGCCATGTCGTTTGTCTGTCTGGCTATCAACTATGGCTAATTTTATTCTTTCTTTAATAAGTTATAATACCAAGTGAAATATCCTTTAAGATTCTTAAAAATGGCGAAAGAATCTTAAAAGTAACTGAACTGAAGAATTCGATTACAATAAATATAACTTTCTGGCTTTATTTTCAAGTTCAGGAACTGATCGTAGATGCACTGTAGCTGGTATAAAGCCTCTAGGTTTATGTATCCTAGAGGATTTCAGGAGCCCGTTTTTGTTTTCTTTTTTCATTTAAAAAAAAAAAAACTTTGCAGCTTGTAGTCTTAGTTTTCTCTTCCTATTTTCGTTTATCTCTTTATCAGGTTCTTTGTGCAATGTTTTTACTGAGTACATTGACTGATGACTTGCAACTGTCATGCCATAAAAAGTGTCTACTGTGATCTGACAAACAACGCAGTTTGGCATTAAAAAGAATTTGACAATAGTCCTATTACTTTATCCAATTATCACTTCCTGTACTGATAAAAAGTTTATCACTATGAGGTTACAGCTTTTCATTTATCTAAATCAGTCACACTATCACACGCTATTATTAGACATTGAAAAAAAAATTAGCGGTCAAATTCAAAAAGGATTGAATAGTCTATAATTATCAATAATATTTTCAAGTTGCAGAGCTGTAGATAAGAGTCACAGATATATTATTAAGTGACATTGGTTTCAATTTGATTGACGTATCAACATCTGACGCTATAATTGCATCTTAAACACAAGTCTTAGTTGACATAAACACCTGATAATATCTAAGTTTATGTTATCACATCACAATGGAAAATCGCCAAAAGATCTAAATACTTTATGCTAGTTAAATAGCCTTAAAAGAACGGTGGAAAACTTCGGAGATATAAACTGTAATAGAGAAATCAGTCAATAGAGAATCTCACAGCGAGCGACGAGATTTATCTCCCACCTAATAATATTTACAAACATCTATGCCTACAATGTATTCGAACTCACAGCCTATTGGTTGGAGAGTGGTTACGCTATCCAATCAATAAGCTGGGAGTTCGAATAAGTTTATAAGTAATATTTTGTAAATTTATTGCATTTGGCTTCTTTTGAGATTGTTGTACTCTTAGAAATGGAAGACGACGTAATAGATCATGTACATTCAGTTATATTTCAGACTGAAAAAAGAAATGCAACAGATTTCCTGGTTCAACAGTAGAGCGATGATCAAGATGAGAAGTCGGTTGAAGAGAAAAATGAATGAAACTATGCGATGCAAACCACAATTCCATAAGTGGATAATGACAAAGCATTTTGAGGAAAATGGGGAATCGGGAAAAAATGCCATTAGTTAAAAGAAAAATGAATGATAAGATTCATTTATCATGGATATTGGAGTGGCAGCTAACTTTCTTGATTCAGAAAGGCATATTTGGTGGAGTTAGGAATCATTTGCATTGATCCACGTGACAGTGGTGTTAATTTGGATTTTGTTACAAATAATTGTGAAAAACACCCTGGAAATTTGGGCAGAAAAGAAAGAAAGGTGAAATCGAATCCATTCTTGTCAAGTAATACAGTTCTACTATAACATCAAGTTAAAAATAATGAAGAAAGACCACTGCTATACATCTAACAGAACCATTTCAAAATTTACAATATAGAGTACCAGCAAATTACGTTGTGTCTTTAATACTAAATCCGGCAAAAAGATGCTAAACTTTTTAACTCGCCAGTCCAAACCTGAGAAAACAGGTTTGGACTGGCGAGTTCAAATTCAACTCCCAGATATAACGGAAGAAGAAATACCATATCAAAAATAGCAAAACCAAAGAGTTCTGCTACTCATCATCCTAGAAATTAGATATTACATGAGAGGTCAGCAACAGGGCGGTTCATAAAGGTGGGGAAGGAAAGAGGAGGGGTGGAGATTAACCGGTCGACATATCAAAAATATGCCGAGTGTTCCTTGCGGCATATTTTGCAGGTGGAACTAGCAGCAATCAAACAGGAAAACATCAAAAGAAAATTATCTGTCACCACTACTATCTATCCATAATAAGAAAATAATCTTGACTTTCTTGAATCCCTTCTTCCCCCTCCCACAAAAACTACCAAAAATTAACCCTACCCGAAGTAATTAGTGATTCAAGGTTCGGCAACCCTTAGCTCACGATCTTCATGCAGCTCTTCGTCCACGTGTGTGTGTGTGTGTGTGTGTGGTCTTTAATTAATAATATCCATAATACCGAACAAAAGAATGTAAACTGTTTTTTTTTTCTTTTCTTTGGTGCAGTAGACATAGAGCCTCTTGTGTTCAATATGACCATCTCTTTCACAGTCTTCCTACCTCTGAGTTTTATGTTCTGTCTTTTGTCATTATTTACGGTTATCTTTCGCTTATTAATGCTCTATTATATTCCTTTCGGATGCTTTCATTCTTTATTTCATTAATCTAGTCTGACCAACTGTTTTCCATTTGGTGTTCGTCCGACATGTCCACATCATTTGATGTTTTGTTCTATCTCGTCTTCTTTACATTGATTATGTTATAATTGGTTCGATAGATAATTTATAAATTCGACCTTTAGCTTCAAGAATTGATATCATTCAATAAAGACCAACTTATTTCTTTATGCGAATCCTGCCCAACGAAAAACTGCAAACATCGTATGTTTTGGTAACTTTGGAGAGTTACATAATCCAATTCATTTAATCTATAGACCAAAGTACCACATTTTTCAAGTGACTTCGATCTTGCAAGGTGTAAGGGGTGTTGTCACACCGATAACGAAAATTATCCACAACTTAACATCCGTGCCAGTGTGGAATTCTAATCCAAAACCTAAAGATGCTACCACCCAATTAGCCAGCGAGGCCAGCAAAATGATCCACTTTGTCAGTTCGATCACATTTGTGGATGTTTTGTTCTGCTATTATCTCTCCAGTTTTTATCCAACAACAGTTATTATTATAACATTTCTTTAATGAACAATTCTAATCTAAACTGTGTTTCAAATCTTTCAGAAGGTAGTAGAAGAAAAAGTAGAAAAATATGTCTTTCAATCTATCTATCATATTTAACCTTTCTTTCTAAACTATTTTATCAATAATTTTAATGTTTATATTTAAAATGTTAATTCGTCTTTCGTTTACTAGTTCAGCATCCATTTACTCCCCAGCTTCCAACCTACCAAACCAACATTTCTCTCCTCCTCATTCATTCCCCTACCTTTCTTCTTCAGAACAACCTCCCTCATGCTGTCTTTTCCAGAGACTGAAATCGCCAGCTGTTCAATAAACACATCAATACATTCCTGTTTTCCCTTTAACTCTTGCTTAGACATTAATGATCTCATCTTGGTGAGAGCAAAACGAATATTAAAAGACATTATAACAGTAACGGTAAAAGGTTTTGCATAAAACTATTTTAGATATACCTCGTAGGACCACAAGGTATATCCAGAAAAGTAAAGCCAGAAAATTATTACGTAAATTCAACCAAAATGGAGCAGCATCTAAATCAAATGATTTAGATGCTGCTCCATTTTGGTTGAGCAGCATCTAAATCAAATGATCAAATAGACAATAGGACTACCAAAACTATTGTATAGTTATAAACTAAATGTGGGGGGGGGTGAAGAATTAGGCGACCGAGACATGAGACCGGAACAGTCCACTTGGCCCAAAATCATGATAAGAAGAAGAGATTTCTAGACGCATTTTACTTCCCCAACAACTTATTTTTATTTTCTTACTCTCCCTTGGATGAGTATTTCCTTGAGCATTGCTCGAAAGACTGAATTCAAATTCTGTTTGTAATTGAAGGAACTTTATTGGACTGCTTTTGATGTAAGGTTAAGTAGTCGATCTTATGACAAGATTTTCTTTTCTGTCAATATTTTCCCCCCCTCTTGCAAACCAGTCTGTTCGATAGCTATAACGCATTGTATTGGCTTCGGTTTGATGCTCTTATAAGATCGAGTTCAATGCTAACGAACTTGTCAGTACTTGGAACAATATCATGAGGATTTGGAGATGAAGTCTAACTATTTTTAGTTAATTTTCCCCCCTAATTTTGACGGATGTAAAACTTGGTTTCGGTAGTTTATGCATATTTTTTATGTGTGCGTGGACATGGACGTGTATGAGGAAACGACTGGACTAATGTTCGTGCCTGCTTTTCGGCACTTTAAGTATTTTGTTCAAAGAAGCAAAATTGTTCATATGTTTCATCCTTGAAATGTTACGGATCTGTGAATTTACTCACACCAAAAAGGGATTGGCTATCAACTAATTCGATAAGTTAGTAACTACTTCTTCATCTACTTGCTACATAAAGAAGCCCTTACTAACTCAAGTTCGTTTTAATAGGCGCTAATGAACACAATTAAATGACTCCATGAAATGCTTGCGTCAAGATCTCAAAAGATTGAGATTGAATATATTGAGTATAACATGAAGCAAGATCTCCGTAAGCCATGAACATAACGACGATGCCTTTAGGTTGGAAAGACTTGGTTTGGTTCGAATCCCGTCTGTTAGCGAAACATTTTTATGAACCTTTTGAATTAAAGATGAGTTATCCAGTCTCATAATGCAGTGTTTAATTAACTTTGGCCTGTTCTAAGTTCATCTTAAGCTGAAAAGGCCTAGAAGGGATGCGCAAACAAATCTTCCCAAGCAAAGATAGTCAAATATTCGCATCGTCTTTGGCAATTGAATGAATGCCAACAGGATGATCCTATTTAAAATCATTTAATTAATGACATTTAAATTAAATGTATTTTAAAGTATCTATTTTTCGTAATCGAAAAAAAAAGGTTTTCCTTCCGTAAGATATACTATGACGTGTGTTGTCATATTATTTGTGGATATCCTTTCTTATCACACGACGTCACGCCTCTCTTAATCTCCCTCGAAAAGGCATAGATGGAATAGCAACATCACGGCGATACAGATAAATCAAGATTGAAAAGATTGAAATGGAGCAAAAACTCATGGCGAAATCTCAGGGAAAATATTATTATTATTTTTTTTTTTTAATTAACAGCTCGATTTAATTAAATTGAAGTAGTATTATATATAAGATTATATCGATCAGTTAGTATAGTTATGATTAACTAATCGATATAATCTTATATATAATCAGGGGAGGCTCGTGCATAGGCACTACGGAACTCCAGCACCCCCAATTTTTCTCGATACATAAATATATTTATTAATTTATTTATATTTACTTGTAATATTTAATTTTATCATCAACAATCCTATACAATTATCTTATTTTGTATAAAAAATAATAAAAATCCATCTTGTAGTACTTAGGAGGGGGAAAGGACGCTAGCAGCACTGTGTTTACCACAGTACCATATTGCTTCGCGCGCAAGCATATGCACGTCAGCGTAATGCGGCACTGTCCGTCCCGCAGTTCCACTGTTGTTTATATTCAGTTTGCGCCAGTAGTGTAGTGTTCGTAGTGTTTATCGTGTTTACTCCGTCTCTTTAAATATTTGGACATTACAATTAAAGACATAACATTTGTTATAGTTTTTATTTTAGAACATTATTGGGGTTATGATAATGGATTTTATTTTTTAAGTAATTTTGAATTATACTAAACTGTATAATTTTATCGATAATAGACAATTTTTTTTTAAAATTTTCACCATAATTTTGATATTTTATCCAAACACGTATACATTGTACTTACAATGTGTATGTATATTTCGAAAGCTGCAGCACCCCCACGATTTCAAGCCACGAGCCGCCACTGTATATAATACTACTTTATTTCATTTCATTTTTAACGCCCTCTTTTCTTGACATGATAATATCTTGTTGCAATATAGTTTACATAATATCAAGTAATTTTGTTAAACTACAATATCAAAAAGTGGCAAGTGATATTTATACTTTAGTATTCGTCTCAAATTTACAGGAATGCAAGATTCCTGAAGGCATTCATATTCAGAGAGAGAGAGAGAGAGAGAGAGATAGAAGCCATTCATATTCATAGAGAGAGAGAGAGAGAGAGAGAGAGAAGCCATTCACTGTTTTAGTATCTAGAACATACGGTCCCTTTATGCTAGAGAAACTACAAAATTTTGCAAGTATTATGGAGTGTTTTCGAACTCAAAGGAGAATATATTAAAAATAAATAAATCCTTGAACACCTTTTATTCTCTAAAAAAAAGGAGCAGACGGAACTAAATCCTAACTTTTTCGAAATCGATAAGCAGCCTGTCACCGATAGTTTAGGCTTTCGAAGAGAGAGAGAGAAAGCGAGAACGGCAGATAACTGCTATCATCTTGTGTTCCCAAACCATAACTGGTATTATTATCTCAATTACCGTGAGTTCTTGGACCGATTTTTCTGAGTAGCGAATTAAAAACTTGAGTTTTCTGGAGAAGAAAACTACTTATCTGCCAATGATTAACTAATTCGACAACTAGCTGAGAAAAAAAGGACTACAAAAGTTTCTTTTATCGGTGACTAGAATTGAACATATAACGGTGTTTCTTCTGGAGATCTAGCATTATGGAGGCAGAAGTATTGTTACCACGAGGCTGACAAGAACACCCACTAGTGGGTATATTGATAACCACGCGTTATTTTTAAAGTCTACAGCAATTCATTTGGATGCGTATTTTATAAATTAAAATTTTAATATCCCTGTTTTTATTCTTTTTCCTAGAAATAAACTCGTAATCCCAGGAAGAGTTTTGCTTTAATTCGTGTTACCGATGTTAATAAATATGATAATTTGTAATTCTTGAATTCTAATCGAATGAAGACATAAAATAAAGAACATAAAAATTGGTTGAGTTTAAATGATAAGCAAACATTAAAAATTTCCTCATTATATTTGATTAGTGTGATTTTATGTTATCTTTGTCCTTGAATATTTGTGGCACTGAAATGAGTATGTCACGTTGTCGCTGGGAATCTCAAGGATAAATATTATTATGCGGGAATATAACTCCATGCTGATATTATTTCTTAGAAATTCGATACAGTGCATGTTCTGTATAATATGGCATTAATTGTATGCATTTCGTATCCTTTTTAATATGGATCGCACAACCCAAACAACTTTTTGTGTCAGTGAATTACACAAAAGTTTTCACATACCACACTCGCTGCACGCAGTCCTTAGAAAGATACACGCAAGCAAATGGATCTAGTTGATATGTTATTTGTTTCCTCACTTCCACTCTAACTAATTATTAGGGAGATAAGCTGCTACCTTAGAATAGCTATGAGCTTACTATGCATCAAAACAAGTGGAAGCTAAAGCCAATATAGAAACAACCTGTGTTCAACCGGTGCATCATTAGAAGGCTATTAATACGTCTGAAATCGAAGTTTTTTTGAACACCTACATTGCTGGGTTTAGGGCAATGCCCTTCTTGAGATTCCTGAAATGAAACCACCCAAGAGAGAGTGAGAGAGAGAGAGAGATTTATCAACTACAAACTTAAGTAACATTAGATGTAAAGACCCAATTGATAATTCTTATGTAATGCACAAAAAGTGCTTCTTTCCCCATAGTATTCTTGTCCTGGTTTTCCTAATTTTTTTTATATTAATGTATATATCTTTTTATTTCTTTTTAACTTAATCCGGAAACTCGAGTCCAGTGGCCATCGTGCGATAATTTTAGAACCTTTCTTGGATGGAATTCACATTAAAGAAATGCCATTATTATGCAAGCATTTTTGTGTACAAGATTGTACCTTCGCAAAATTATTGCTTGTCTTCATGTATCTAATTTTAACTTAGTCCCTTCTAAAAGTGTAGCTAAGATCGAGAGACGCTGTAAAAGATATAATTCCTTTCAGTTTTTAAAATGATCACTCTTCAATTACATGTAGAAATAGATGATATGAGATAATTAATATCTCAAGTCTTCAAGTTCTTCATTTACGAGTATCTAAATACTGAATTACATGTTCCTTGTCAATAGTAATATTGATTAATATTAAATTTGAAAGGATTTTATAAATGTGGTCATGATTGGCCTCTATTTCGTTGGGGGGAGGGGGGGAAGGATTCAATTGAGCCATTCATTTCGTATGGTGATTCAACGGCCGTGAGCCTTTTTACGGGGAGGTACGGCACCACCTCAATCCCCCCCCCCTATTTTTATCCAGGCTCGGGACCGGCATAGCTGACAACTGTTTGTATCCGTGTGTGTTCACGGGGCTGGTTTGCCTGCTTGCGGGATGAAAAACCCCAGATAAACTGAGGGATAAAACCCTGCTGTCCACGCCCAAGACCGGCTAACTTGGCTATGGCCGAGAAAGATCCTTAATCTCTTCACGCCGTCGACGGGAATCGAACCTAGGACATTCCTTCCCCAGGCGTATGGTTGCGAAGCGCACAGCCACTTGGCTAACCGCGGGGACAATTGAGCCATTGAAGTTTCACTACTACTCGAAATGGAATGAAGAACTTGAGGAATAAGTGATAAACTTTAAATACCATATTGAAAAGTCATAATACACTGAAGATTTAGTCAGGCGATGCATATCTCGGTCCCATGTAGCCATTGTCTTTCAGTTTTGGCCCGCAAGATGTTTCATTTTTATTACGTAAAACTAAACATATTAAGATTCGCTAAATAAGTCCATAATTTTCAGCAATGAAAAATTAGACTCATTTCTGTCTTGTTGGCTTTGAATTTCATTTGTCCAGAATCATATGTTAGAGGTCCAAAGTAATGATGCCTGTACTGACCTCTTCGTCTTTTCAAAATGCATACTCTTGTGAAAATACAAGTCCGGGGGCTGTGGGGAGAATGTTCTACATTTTCAAATTCAACCTCTATGATAGCTATTTGAAATGAGCAAAGTAGAAATTCCACTTTCTTTCTTTATTTTTTTTTATTTCACTGACGTATCTCTTTTGAATGAGGGGCCATCACAATAGAGGCATTACTTTCGGACTGCTTCATCGTACTTCGTAAGTCTATAACTAACAACTTTCCTCCCCAATGAAGATTTGATTGCAAGCGGCCAGAACAGAAATACTATGCATCGCTGACCCATATTAATGCGCTTATTAAGTATTTTATGCTATCGAAATCTAGAGGAAGTTTGTTTACCTGCTTAACAAGGACCTCTGCTCTCGTAGAGGTCCTTGTTAAGTAGGCAAAACTATTTATATCCTTTCTTGCTATGAATTCTAAGAACATGTGTGAGTCAACTATTTGATACAAGAAGACTATTTGTACAAGTGGAAATAAAACTGTTTTGATACAAAGTGCTTTAACAAAGAACAGATAAAATTAGCTGCTATTTGTTTTACATCTGAGTGCCAGTTGGCGCTTCACTTGCTTCCATGGCATTATCCACAATGTACAAAATAGCGTCCGTACACGTCCAGTACTTAGGAGGTCCGACAATAAAGTAACGAGACTGATTTTATTGAGTTGCAAACACTAGACTGATTACTTCAGCGGAGAATCTTGTATTCTTTTTTTTTTTTTTGATCAACAATCAAGTGATGAGTGAAGTTTGTCGGGAACTACATCGCCTCTTTTGAGTTTTTCGCTGCATTTAATAAGGAATGATACATCAAAATCGCATTTCTATATTTTCAAATTTATTTATGTAATTTTTAAATAGTGACATCATTGTTATCATTGCAATTGAACCTAGAACAGTTTATTGGCACATGTACTGTAGACATGTTATTTATTGTCGTACATAATACAAAATTTCATATGGTTTCAAAACATTATTCTAATTTTGTAGTCCAGTTAAGCAGCCAAAATTGAAAAGACTCAATAACTTTTAGCAGCGATCTCAATTTACCAAATTTCATTGAATATTTTCCAGATAGATGTAGTATGGATAATTTCGAAACAATTGGTTTAATTGTTCCTCTAGTTTTAAATCCTGTCTAGTACTCGTTAATCTGAAGGTGAGGCTTTCTCATATGGGCGAATAAGGATATTTTTTTCATCCCGCAAAGTAAGCCTAAGAATACACGCTGTAACAGATATGCTGGCTTTCTAACCTAACCTAATCCTCCCCCCCCCCCTTCTACTAATGATCCATTTCAGACTAAAATTGAGATGTCTCAACAATTTTTATTACGATTCTACTTACCAAATTTCATTGAATCCGATCAGCCAAAGTGATATCGTGAGTGTAAAAAAGTCTAAATACGGAACTTATAAATATATAAAATATTTATAAGTCTCTTTTTTAATTTATAAGTTTAAAATATATTATAAATATTTTACAACTTAAGTAGTGCAAACATTTTACTAAAACAAAGCGCGCCTAAAGGGTTGGTTATAGCGAAAGTAAATTATTCACTTAAAGGATATCTTGTCCTTCTCCTCCGTCTAGGACGGGTTGAGTCCCCTCCTAATAAGGAGTTACTGGCGTATTAATGCAGCCGGTTCGCCACTCCTCTGTTGCATCCCCTAAGGCCGATATTCATGACTGTATCCGTGTGTGTTCACGGGGCTGGTTTGCCTGTTTGCGGGATGAAAAACCCCGGATAAACTGGGAAGAAAAACCCTGCTGTCCACGCCAAAGACCGGCTAACTTGGCTATGGCTGAGGAAAATCCTTAAGCTCCTCACGTCGTCGACGGGAATCGAGCCTAGATCACTTCTTCCCCAGGCATATGGTTGCGAGGCCACTAGGCTAACCGCGCAGACTAAAGGATATCATATACATTTAATTTTCACAGCCAGATCCAAAATTTTCTTGAGAGTTTATGAAACTATAACCTTCGGCATGGTGTCGCCTTGGTTGCACTACTTAAAATTGAACTCAGCACAGGAGCCCATACATTCACCTGATTCTCATCAGAGACCAGGTGCGATAGGTGAAGTCTATAAGTACTATCATAATAGCACCTATCGGGAGTTCACTTATGAAAAAATAACTTTCTGACACGAGATGATTGGTTTTGTCTCTCTGATGTGAACCAAAGAGTTCGAAACAGCTGTCAGGCCAGTGAAATAAAACTTAAACGCATTCATGAAAGGCGAATATATGGGTGGGCTGAGCTCGTGTCTTTTAAGTAGTGCAAACCAAGGCTGATTCCCATTCCGGAAGTTATATTCTCATAAGCTCTCAGGAAAATTTTAATTGGTGAAATTAAAATGGATAACTATCTTTTATGTCAATAATTACAAATATTTCGGCTTGAAACTAATAAGCCATCGTCAGCGTAGGAAACGATTATACAAGGTAGAATGTTAATAATGGATTATTTAAAAGATATTAGCCGCATGTACATATGATTTATTCTCTCTCTCTGTTTGAAAACATCAATTTGTTCAGATAGCTCTTTAAGATTCTACATTTCGCTGTTGTGTTGATTCATGGAAAGTACGAGAAACAAAGCCTGTCAGCATGTGGCTTAGTTTAGCTTCTGTTGAAATTAAACCTGGCTGTTGCATAGTACTCACTCGCGAACAACAGACAATGCAGGATTTTTTATTTATTTTTTATGGCTTTGTGCTAAAACTGTGTCATCATTTATTAGGTTTTGCGCCTGTAAGAAGTGAGGGTGGACGAGGGGGGGGGACAGAATTTAAGTGCTCTCATAGGAATAAGGTTACTAGAGAAGTATTAATAAACACAAGGGCATTCTCCGAAAAGCAGGGTTGAGTATAGGGGGAAGAGACACAGAGAGAATACACTCAAGCACCCACCCACCCACAACAGTAATGTCTACAACCGACAAATGTGATTGTACCGACTGCTGACTGGGCTGTTTCGGTGCATGCGGAAACAATGCAGCCAGTGAAGGTTTTGTCGCAAGGAACGACTGGGAACAGTTTTAACATCTTTGTTCCGTAGCGGTTGTGTCGGCCAGACCAGGCATTCCGTAGCTGACAGGCCTAAATAGCTGCCACCCTCCATTCCGAGGGAGGAATACACACTCTCTCCCGGGAGAGAATGCCCGCCTATTTATAGCGGCATGACCCCGGAGATTAGATGGAACTGCGGAATGATCAGAAAAGTTTAGCTATTTACTTAGGGGGTGGAGGAAGGGGGGGGGACGTTGCATCAGATACGTCTTTCTACAGCTGCGTTCCTTTCTTCTCTTTGCTGCATTAGTTGTATCGCTTTGTGTTGTTGCATCACTTAACTCACTCCACGGTTTGTTTTACTAGCTTTTCGGTCCGATGCTAAAACCAGATGAAGTCGCCATCCCTACTGCCTCCTCCTTATGGCACAAGACAAAGCAGGGTAAAGTGGAGCGTAGGGGAAAACATATACATCACTAAATTAACTACTGGCAACATCGAGACACAGCTGAGTGTTGGTGCTACCTGCAAATGAGATAATTTGGGACGTCCACACCTAGAATTGATACATGAGCTGTCTTGTAATGTAAACAAGAGGTATTTCAGCTGCTTCCAGTTCTCCACCTGTCCTTCCTTTGCTTGACGGGATGTCTTTCTCATAAACACGGTATCAAAGAAATGCCTTTGCTCCGTGTTGGACGTAAAAATACGTATTTGACGTGTTATCTTGATCAATACATCTCATTTGGCACAATCGAATCAGGACTAATTTTTACGTTCACTCCTTTCGAAACAAAGGGATAATATAAATAAAAGCCCCTTCTTTTTTTTTTTTTTTTCTTACTCGGCTGAAATTCCTGATGTGTTTTTTTCTCCATCCTGGTTGTGAAGAAAAAAAAACGCAACATTTTTCAAAATGACTGATAAGATGATGAATCGGATGTATCATTTCGTACATTTTCTTCTAACGAGAATGAATACTCAGAGAATAAAAAAAAAATATTTCCATGTAAAATAAGATTGTTATTTTTTGTACTCCTTCTTTGTGTTTATTTTTAATCCTTTTTTTTTTACATTTGCTGCTATATCTTAATTAAAATCGTTCTTCCTTTTAATGAGCATAAACTGGATGCCAATTAACTTAAACAGACAACCGGTTTTAGACTTTAAAATGTTACAGATATGTCTCAACTGGAATTTTTCTATAAAGTGTAAAGAGAGAGAGAGATCAAGATTTAAATCAAAATGAATAAGCTTCATCTTTATATATCCGCCTATACAGGCATTGTTGTTTTCCGAAAAAGCCACACCCCCGTAATATGCATTGAATGATTAGCAATATTTTATCTATGCTTGTATTTATTTTGAAAGAATAATATTTAGCACATGCTGTAGCGGCAACGCATACTGGGGTTAGTTCGATCCACTTAGGGTACTAGGAGTTTTTGAGGCCTTTCAGCTAAAGAGAGTTGACTAGGAACCCCCCCCCCCCTCATAAAACACTCAGACTGGCCAGTGGAATGAACAGATATTACACATTATGTTATAAAGAATTAACTGTCCTGTTTAGATATAACAGGCATTTCCTTTTCCGCCATCTTACATAGCAAACGAATAAAAAAAAAAAAAAATAATAAGACAGTGCTCTTTTAACATTATTTTGAAGATATACGTATTGACTGATACCAATAAAGAGAGCCCACTGTTATTTGCATCTTTCTGGCTTCATTTAGACGTGATCAAGTTCCACCGAGATGATCTGAAACGGATATTTGTCTTGTAAATCTAGACTGTGTTCACCTGATTATGTATCAGCGTTCTTGGGAGTGCATTCATTTCTATATTTATATCCTCGTTTCCATCGATATTTAAAAAGTAGTAAACTAGTATTATTAGTAGGTTAGCTTTTCGGAAAACAGTATTAGTACATTAGGTTAGGTTAGATTAGCAGAAGGAAAAGTGTTATTGATTCGATTTTAGTCACCGGACTAGAAGAACAATAACCCAATTTGTTGAATAAATATAAATTCAGATTAATATATATATATATATATATACATGTTAACGATGAGGATGAATCAAGTTCCGAATGTCTGCAGTCTAAAAGCATGATGTAACGAATCAAGGACCAACGAATCAAGTCCGTAGCGTATCCTACAAGCTACTGTTTTTATATCGCCATTTTGTCAATGAATTGCTGTCTTTGTGCCCTCACTTGTTTGGAATGGCTAGTCATAACTGTGTGATCAGTCCCAAACAACTACAAACTTAACATTCCATTCGTTTTCTTGATTGTCGTGCTGATGACTAAAAAGAATATGTAAGAGACCTCATCAGAGGTCTCTTATGGTGTCTCGTGACTGTGATTAAGTGTGGAGAGCCAGCTGTAAAATAAATAAAAATATTCCTTTCAGCTATGAAAAGCATCCTTCACACTAATATACTTCCACGGTCTTGCTTTACAGTTAAAACTGCATTTCCAATGGAAACGTTTGTCAAACTCTCAGCAGAGTTTTCTATCTATCGGATGAAAATATTGAGACTTGTGTGGATTAGTTTACGTATTAGCACCAAGCAAGCTAACGCCATAAAACGAGTGTATTATTTCCCTAAACTGTGGTCTTCGGTGGGTTTGTTTGTTTTATGAGAATATATATATATATATATATAATCAATTTCCAGCAGAAAATCAGTACCATTCTTTGTGAGACACTGGGACA
This sequence comes from Typopeltis vanoorti, assembly GCF_054136105.1. Taxonomy (NCBI): domain Eukaryota; kingdom Metazoa; phylum Arthropoda; class Arachnida; order Uropygi; family Thelyphonidae; genus Typopeltis; species Typopeltis vanoorti. The sequence goes on along the minus strand of NC_143550.1, from coordinate 159,022,367 downwards.
AATTTGGCTTCACTTCAAAAGACCTAGAATATGTGCTTCGCGTTTTTGACGTGATTCAAACGTTGGACTTTATATTTATAACGTTGGACAGTATGCTGTATATTAGATATATTAGACGTACTGTTCTTTCCAAGCCGTGGAGGACTCCGAAAATAGCAACTCTATCTACATATTTTGTATAATGTCTCGATTTATCCCAACACACAGAAAAGATCCTTCTAAATGTTATAATTAATCTCGTAAATTTCTATATATTGAGATATAGTTCATCCTTTTGTCCCTCTTTGAAGATACTCGAAACTAAATAAACGTTCCAAATCAAGGCTGACTTGTTGACTTTGCTTCTGTTACTTCACTTCTAACTTGTTTGCCTGTTAATTCAGAGTCAGTTCCTTATATGAATCACTTTATATGAATCAGATTACACGTCAATCGCCATTAAATACTCCACCTCCCCTTTCCCGTATATTAGGCCTAGTGGCTTGTTACGTTCGTAATAGGTAAGGCCTATTACGAATTTGAAACCGCTATTGCCTCGAGGATAATGTGGTTAGCCCTATGTCTCCGGTGTGTCTTATGTCTGTAGATGCGTGTGTTCACGGGGCAGGTTTTCCTGTTCTGGAGAAGAAAAATCCGAGTTTCCGAGTGAAAAAAAAAAAAAAAACTCTACCTCCGTATGAGACCGGTTAACTCACCTTTAGTCCAAAGAGACCAGATAAAGGTTCCTTACGTCACTGACGAGAATCGACCCCAGGTCTTTCCGACCAAAGGGCTTTGTCTATACCGACTGAGCTATGGAGGCTCCTGTTATATACAAAAGTGTGTATATTCACATTTTATAAGTCTGTAGTTCAATTTTTGTGGATATTACAAAAATATTCAAGTAATATTGCAGCGTCTTCTGAAGTTCAAAGAAAATCATAGGAGATTCCATTCCCGTGGTTAGTAGTTCTTTCTGATGCTCCATTTTTTCTCCGTTTTGCATATTAAAATTTCCACTTTGCTTTAGATGGTTGCGAGATATGTACGAGAAGGTTTTCTATTGTGCAGTTTCTTAAAAAAAAAAAAAAAAAATCAGCTAACGCCTTTTTATTCCCGTATATACGGGAGTAGGCGAGGCCATTTAGCCCTATCTAACTTTTGGAGACTGAGTGGGCAATTCAATCTCCACTGGTACCCAATCAGAGACAGATGGCCCAAGGCTATCACTAATTAAGCGGTACGCAGTGAAGAGAGACGGCTCAAATGTGCCGCCATCTCGTGGTCTCTAACCCTAACACAATATATTTAATGTCTGAAATAATGTGGGTTCTACGGTCGATTTTCTTGAGTTTACAGGACGAAAAACCCGAGTTTCCGGGAGGAAAAACCTGCTTGCCCGTTTCTTAGCATTGAAATATTTTTGTGAAAATAAAACGTATAGGCATTTGTCATAGCTACGAAGACGCATTTTTCTATAACACTTGCTTAGCAGTTCGCCTATTAATCAGATCTGGCCACCTTCAACTGTCCAGCGATACATACGAAGGGACCACAAATAAAACTTTGACTGGTCTGCATGTTATGAAACTCGTCCAAGGACAAAGGGTTTTAGTTTAGTTTGTTTAGGATAGTAAAACCTGTTCAATATTTTAAATTTGCATCAGTTATCAGATATCTAAATTGCTAACCACTTGTGTTTTGCAAAATTTAGATGTTGGAAGTATTTGAGTTCGTTGTGAGTTTCTAGTAAATTATTATTCCATATATGCATGATGGAAAGAGTGGTCTTTCCGATGCCGGAAAAACCAGTCTCTTTTCGCCTATCTGGAATACATACCTGACTACAGAATTTGAAAGATGTCAGAAATAATAAAGCAAATGCTTTGGAACAAAAATGTCTCGGAAAACATGATCAATCCATTATTCTCTTCTGGAGGATTAAAGAGGATAACTTTATTATCTTAAAGAGAATCACAATAATTGCTGAAAATATTCAATCACGACCTGTGTGGGAAGTGATTTCAGTTTATTCCAACTAAGTTTAGTTCAACTGGAGTGTTAAGTTTACGTATATCTCTTTGTTTTAAGCAACAGAAAGTGTTTCTACCGTCGGACACTTGTATTCATTTATAGATTTCATACACAATCTTTAGAAACATTTCTCTCATTTCTATATTTTTAACGGTGTCTTTCCATTTGAAAAAAAAATGCTCGGTGTACCGACTACGCTACATCTATTCAACGTTCCTAGTTATTCACGTAAAAATAGTGTTGGGAATTAAAAATGAAGACTCAACCTCGAGGAGTGATAAAGGAGAAGACGGGCAACGAACTTTTTTTTTTTTTTTTTTTTAGAAAAAATCTACACTTTTACTTAAGTTACACCACCTAAAGGTAACATGCCAGCCACCCACGCACTCGTACACATTTTGCAAATTTCTGTCAGTCGGCATTGCTTTGTCCAAAGTAAACAGTCGCTGAGAGAGCCACGCACGCACATGCACACAGGAAAGTATGTTTGGTATTTGTCACAAGGAATATTCCAAACAAACTGAATCAGGAATCAAAATATTTAAGAAGACTTATCGATGCTACGACCAAAAAGAGCGATGTTTTGGTTGTCAGTTGCTGCCCTGTTGCAGCATGTTTGACTGATTTTATAAGGGAATGCACGACGGTAATCATCGGACGAGATGAATTTCATCTCTCAGAAGGAGATCAACACTACTTATTACAGACCAGAAGTTGCTTGAGGCGTCCATTGTCTCAAGAACACGGTTTCAAATCATTTTGTACTAATAATAACCTACTGTAGTCCAGCATCCTTTCGTTGGTAGAATTCCCGTTAAAAAATGGAATATTTCCTACATGATTGAATTGTGTTCTGTGTGTCATTGTTGCTTTGTATTCAGATGATTTTGTTGAAATAAGAGTGTAGGAGAACAATATTGCATTTTAGGTAAGCAAAAAAATTGTTCTGAAATTATTAAATGCTAAACTACCTTGATATCGTTAATAATTAATGGTCGACGCAGCTAAAGGATACGAAGCCACTATAACAGTGTGCCTGTTAAGCGAGTGTGTTCTCCGGCTGGTTTGTCTGTTTATCAGAGTGAATAACACGAGTTTTCGGGAGAAAAAGCTCTGCCACCTCAGACTTACTAGCTCACTTTCTCATGAAAACGCTGTAAAGTCCTTTGTAAAGATCTCACTGAAGATAAAGTTGGAGCGTTCTTACGATGGCGTTGAGTTAATGGAGATGAGATATCCAAACCCTGTTTTCAAATGGGTAAAAACACTTTTCTCAAGAAATATATATTAGTGGTAACATAAGACGAGTAAAACATTTCCCCAGATAGGAAAAAACTTAGTGGCAACCTGCATAAATTGCTAATACCGAAAATCTGAGTTGTGCGTGCAGCGTGTATGTGGTAGCAACGCGACAAATTGGTTGCACTCCTATTTTATTGTATATTTGTGTCTGGATCAGAGGCATGATCCAGAGTTTGGTTCTGAAATATACAGGGGCTCAGCATTAAGACATTAGCAATAATGAAAGAACTCACTGTTATTATTAATATTCAAAATTATGGGATATCAATGACAACGGTGAGAGGGTTTGTTCCTAGATTCTCATACCATATGTTTGTTGACACCATCATTATTCTTTCATGTTAAACATTATACTGGTTTAGTTTTTACAATATTGGAGTATATAACTTCATATCTTGGTTCACTGAAATTCTGATTTCAAACAAAATAGAAAGTGGCTGCACTGATCAGAGCAGCTCTGTTATATAGAGATATTTTCCCCCTCTCTATCATTGAGCTAGAGAAACAGGCAAAACAGTCGTAATAACTGTTTGCGAATTATTATAAAACATCTGAAAATAACAGTTTTCTCTTACAAGGAAATTGAGTATTTTTCAACCACTTCTCAAGTACTCGTCAACAAAACAAGTGGCTTCTGAATAGGCGTGAGACAGATTGCGGTATGGAGAAGCCTATTTTTCTATATTTGTTGTTTGAAAATGTAGAAAATATGGTTCAGGATCGTCGCTCTGGAGAACTATTCTGTAAGTAAGTGGATGTTGTGTTTTGTCTATGTAGAGTATCAGAAACACACGTTTCTGATACTCTACATAGTGAGAGGCCGTTCACTGTGCTACAGTAGGAAAAAAGGGAGCTAATTACATTTATGTTAGAAAGGTATGCAGTTATCATCCATGCCATCACCATGAAGGTCACGATGGAAGGCAAAACACACCAGGCGAATGTACGGAGGGTGGATTAAAAAAGGCGTTCCATAAGTAAGGTCGCCGCTAGATGTAGCTACCGTTACAACCTTCTAGCACGCTTACAATTGCGTTGGTGTAGGTGGTTGTCCATTGGTAATAACCATCTCGTGTGGGTGGGGCAAAACCCTGTCATTTTAGCTGCCAAACGAGGGGTTTCTACAACGCAATGAATAGAGCCAAGCGCGAGCGTGTTCCACTTTAAAACCATTAATCAAATCAGAACCGGGAATTTAAAGGTGACATTTAATATTTTTGTACGCATTACTAGATGGCAAATTGACGTAAAGATTTAGGACAAACGGAGTAAATGAACGCCTTTAAAGACAAAAAATTGACTGAATATTTGGGTGACCTGCGCTGTTGAGTCAGTTGGCCTTGCTCTATCTGGGTTCTGATTCAATTGAAGTGCTGTTGTCTATCCTTCCGAATTTTAAGTGCATGATTCAAACAACAACAGAGAAATAAACCACGTATCGAAACAAGTGCATTTCAAGTTTGATAATCCCCCCCCCCCCTCACACACATACACTGTGGGACTCCTTAGCGCAGTACGTTAGGATGATGACAGTGGTGGAAAGAACCGAATTCGAATTCTGTCTAGAATGCGAGATCCTTTATAAGGGCTTTACAACTGAAAGGAAGTTATTCCATAGTGAGAGCAATTTTTTTTTTTTTTACTTCTGGGAATTCGAGTTGTTGTTTTTTTTTTCCCTACAAAACAGACACGCCGTCCAGCGGAACATTAATAGACATAGTACGCTATCGAGACAAGATAAAACTGTTTTATCATTGTCGATATTGGATTCACAATCAGCCAGATTACCTTACTGAGAGACTATTGAGCCCAATGCGTAAGTGTATGAGTGGATGGAATAAGATAGGATCAGTTATTTATCTTTTTTTTATGTGATTCCTACTCATGAAAAGTTGTAAGCCTTTAGTACATTTGTACAGTGAGTGGGCTAAGGATATTTTCTATTTTTATTTCTTCTTCGTCCTCCTTTCCAGGCTTATAGGCCAAGTGGACTGTTCCGGACTCAATTCCATCTTTTTAAGGGTCTTCCTCTGCATCGGATACCTTTTGGGTGGTAATTAAGAATTTCTTTAGGTATTCTGTTTGTATTCATTCTCGGTATGTGTGCTTTCCATTTTTCTTTATAGAAAATCACTGTTTCATTTAGGGAGTTTGTAATTCCAAGTTTATTTCTGAATTCGCTGCTATTCATTTTGTCCATTATTTTGACTCCTTCAGTTCTGCGCAGAAATTTCATTTCGGATGATTCAATTCTTCTTTCATCTGCCTTTTTTATTGTCCATATCTCACTGCCATAAAGTAAAGTAGGTTTAGCTACTGCATTGTAGATTCTTATTCGTGTGTGCTTCTGTACATAATTGAGTTTAAAAATTTTATTTCTAATGCCTGTTACTTTTAAAAAGTTTGATAGCTTTGGTTCTATATCTGCTTCATTTTCACATAACAATAAAAATTAAAAATTAAGAAATTTTAATTTTAATTTATTAATTTTATAATTTTATGCCTTTTTTTAAAATTTATTTTTACATATTCCAGAAACCTTGCTCTGCAGATCGAACGTGAACTTTTTCAAGCCACTTCAGGCCTCCAGTAATGACTAAGAGTTATCGACATAACTATTAGGCGTTAATCTCACAAATCGTGATCTCCGTATGCATTTAATATCAACTTGAAAACTCGAACGTCAGTAAAAATGTGCAATTAAAATATAATTAATTTTTTTTCCCCAAATAGCTGCTATATAAAACTTTTAGCGCGGGACGTATGATACCATGGCAATAGTTACTCCTTGACATCGATAGTACGTTAACTAGAAAAATAAAATAAAGAAATGAAAATGTTATTTTGAATAATAATGGAACCGTATTGGGTTTCACTGAACAATTATACGGATATAAACAGATGAACAGTGCAATATGTAGAAATTTATTCCAGAAAGAAGAATAAAACTAACATAATATTTGACAATTTATGAACCTTTTAATTCCCTTTTAATTCCTGCATATGAAAAAAATATCGAAATAGTTTTGGCTCAAGTTGCCGAAAACTTTATAGATCATTGACTACCATCCAATACGTTTCCCAGCCTCATAGCAAATGCGATTAACCAAGCGTATCCTCATGTAACATCGGCTCTTTTCTCTCCTCCGCTATCCTCTTGCCAAACATCCACAGCCGCATTTGGATCATGTTCAATGCAAGCAACACTACAACTCCCACCTCTATTATTATCTTCTCACTTTCGGAAAAAAAAAAAAGACAAGACAGAGAGAGACTAGGAGACGAAGAAGACAATGAAGAAAAAAAAAAGTGGCCGGTTTACGAGAAAATTGCTGGCACCACCCCAAATCGACGGAAATGAACCTTGAACAGACGCATCTACGGCTTAGTACGCGAGACGGCTAAGAGGTGGGTGGGTGGAGAAAGAACAAGGGATGAGGTGTACTGAAGGGTCTGTTACCAATATATCGCGCTGTCTGTCTTCTAAAGCGGGATTGTGAAGATCACTCACCCGAAGGTTGTTTCGGTGGGGATTAAACACGAACTGTGCACATAAAGGTGCTATTGAGACGATGACGTACGCTGTGGGGAGGGGATGAGAATGACAACCGCAAGCTACCGATAGCGCCATAACAGGGAGAACTCACCGCGGTGTTTGAAGAAATCGTATGATTCTAAGACGCTTTTCAAACGTCGGCTGCGCGCTCTTTGAACCCGATCTTCTGTTTACCCTTTTACTTAGAAACACGGGAAGTCTCTGAATGCCGCTTTAAAGCTAAAATATCGGGCACGAAGATCCCATTTTTCCGAGATGGCACTTTCCTCATTCTTCTATAAAATGAATAGGAAAGCATACATTTACGTTACCATAGACACGCAGAAGAACCATGTAGCCTTTCTTCTATACACTTGCGTTACCATGGAAACGCAAGAGAATCATGTAACTTTCTTTTCCTATACACTTACGTTATTATGGAAACGGAAAAGAACCATGTAACTTTCTTTTTCTACACATTCATGTTACCATGGAAATAAAAAAGAACTATGTAACTTTTTTTTTCAGTTACGTTGCTATGGAAACGGAAAAGAACCATGTAACTTTCTTTTTCTACACATTCATGTTACTATGGAAATAAAAAAGAACTATGTAACTTTTTTTTCAGTTACGTTACTATGGAAACGGAAAGAACCATGTAACTTTATTTTTTTATGGTCTTTTTTTGTCATTTACGATAACTATAGAACGCAACTAGAGAAACAAACAGACGTCAAGGGAACTTAAGTTCACCTCCCTCGCTCTTCTGTATTTACGATAAGGTCCGTTTATCTTGCAGCAGCACGTTTTGCGATCGCTATTTGAAACCGGAGGAAATTTAACTTTTACAGTTGTTTAGTAGAATCACTTTAGTGCTGACAGCTTGGAAACGAGATATAACGAATGGGCTGGCACTCATTCACGCAGAAAGGATAAAAAAAAAGTACTAGAATGTGAAAAAAAAAAAAATCTCGAGAAACCATCCGATTATTTTTATTTATTTATTTATTTTTATGTTTGACGCGAGTATATAACGCGGTAAATGGACTTTAATATTATACGAAGACTTATGAAAAACAAATCATAAGATATTCAAATAATATTTATTTATTTATTTTTTTTTTCTTGGGCAGTTAATAATATTGATAACACTTAAGATAACAATATAACATCATTATTAGACACCATTTAAGCTTTTATTAAGCTAATCCGTATACAGTACGTTAGAAATTGTCTGCAACGAAAGATGTTAAAGGCTATGTAAAGACATAGTAGAAAGAAGTTATGACAAATCATCCCCCGATGTCACGCTAGCCAATACAGTTGTTTGTAGTGTTTTAAGTTTTTAACAAAAACTGGAAAATCGGAGATTCTAAGAAGATAAGGACGGCCTTTCCTACGAATCTTCAAGGAAATTGGTGACAGATCATCTATGAATCACTAGGGATGACCTTCGCAAGGTGTAGCCAGTGGCGGATTCGTGTTTTTGTTTTGATGTGTATGTGTGTGGTGGCAGGGGAAATTGATAAGCCGTTATTAGTTTTTAAGTATTTTCTTTATTAATATAATTTACATAAATTTGAATTAATAAATTTATTTTAAACGTTCATTTCATATTATGATTCAAAAATATCGAAATTAGATTTACTCTGATCTACTTGCTAAAAGCGGACGGTCAGTGCTTAGACTGAAAGCACGTGATTTGTTTTCGCTAGAACCAGCGAAACCATATCATAGAACATTACAAACAACGTACTTATTTCATTTACTCACAATTTGGAAAATTTCAGCAGCAAAGAACTAAATAAAAAAGAACACAATTCATCGACGATATCTGGTCATCCGACAACTTAAATATGCACTGATTGATCGGCATAAACAAAATCTGTTATTACCATGGAAATATGGCAGTATAATGTCACATCTTAGTCAACAAACAAACGAAACTTGCATATATCAAAGTTTCAATCTACTTCTGGTTGCAGCCAATGCAACCGATTAGGATTTCCAAGCTCACAAAGCCCTAGAAATACCATCCGTATTGCCTTTCTTTTTATAGGCGTTCGGTATTAACATCAGCACTGTCGAATGTTTCCTATGGAGGTTGCCAGGTCACGGTCTTTTCTAACTCCAATCAGTAAACAGAAAGAATAAGATATTTTCCCTCTTCGGTACCTTCTCATTTTTTTTTTAAATTGTGCCAGCTAGACAGAAGAACTTTCAATAGACTTTTGTCGGAGGTCACCTGCTTTTGTTTCTTCAAAAAGAGATCAACCGGACAGTGAACAAGTGCTGGCAAATATTTCACTTTCTACGTGGTCTTAGCTGTATTGAAATATGAAAGATCTCTTACCACTGTCTCTGTATGACCCTAAACAACTCAAACCCCCTTCCCCCTCCTAAAAAAAATCTGACCTGAAATGTCGACTTTTTATTGACGGAAGATGTCAAACAAAGTACGAGAGGTCATTACAAAGTCCAGCTATTTCTAGATCCTCTGTCTGATGGAAAGGTTGTGCGATGCCGATAGGGGGAGTAGTGAAGACGATCATAAAAAATAACTTTTTTTTTTGTTTGTTTGTTTGGACCTCGTAGGTGTAATTGCCAATTTTGGCTGAGCTGATCTACAAGTGGCGTAGTGAGCAAGAACTACAATTTTAGAATTGCTGACGTTTCAGAAGTTTTTTAAACTCCATCTTTTAACGACGAAAGAAAGAAAGAAGCAGTGACAACAATAACAAACAACTCACAAAAAAAAAGTCTCCGAAGAAAAAGATGAAAGGGAAAAATATGCGAACGGATTCTTCCAGCAAGTAAGTTGTCTGTTCTTAAAACGGCTTCCACTGACTGGAGACGACCCGTCTGACTATGCGAGGGGAGGGGGGGGAGAACAAAGCTCGGGTCATCTAATTCGGGTCACAAAATGCTCGTAGGTGTCTTGTTTTGTCGTGTGACTATAATAGAAATCCCCGTTCTTCATTCCGTGGTAAGGGTTAAATATAATTATCTGCACTAGGAATTTATCTTCATCAGTGACGAGGAGGCAAACCTCTTTTTCTATCTCCCTCTCTTTCTTTCTCTCTCTCTCTCTCTCTCTCTCTTCCTCCCCTGCTTTTCCCCCATTGTTATTCCCCTGACTAAGGCTTCTAATTCTCTTACTTTTGTTTCTCAATGCATTGTTTTTGCACGCTGCGAAGCTAATAGTAACAGAACGTCTTTTTAAGGATGTGCAGTCTTCTCGTGAGTCGCTAATTTATCTGCTCTTGCTACGTTTTAACGAGTCTTGATATCTATAAGGGATCCTACAAATATATGAAACTCAAGTTTAATTGAGATTATGCGGTCTGTTATTTTATGTAAGCGGATATTTATATTTGGCAATTCGTAAATGTACTTGGAGGGTCGTGAGCGATCAAGTGCCCGTTGGAACAACCACTGATGATGAATTCATAAATGATTCTTGATCCCGGATTTGTGCCTTTTTGGCTAGCAAATCACGAACCAGCTGCTGATATTATAATGTCCCTCTTGCTGTCTTTTTATTATTCTAGTGACAAGTATAAAATAATTTTTGTTATTTTACTGCGCATTCTGTACTGTTTCCAGAAAACTCTAAAAATGTACTTCAAGTATGAGGAAAGTATTCGGAAAAAGTACTTGTTTGTTGCACGTAATAATAAAGTAAAAAGTTCTAAAATGTACTTCAAGCGCGGACAAAGTATTTTGTTGCACGTAATAATACAGTAGAAAACTGAAATGTATCTATAGTACGAACAAAGTATTTGGAAAAGAGTTAGGTTTGTTGCACGTTCTACGGTTTTTACAGTAAAAGCTCTAAAATGTACTTCGAGTACAAACAGAGTATTTGAGAAAAGGTACTTCTTAAACGTTCCATTCTGTAAAATAATTTATTTTCTGTTCTAATACAGAAAATAAATTCTAAAATGTACTTCGAATACTAACAAAGTATTTGAAAAAAGTTCTTTGTTACGAGTTCTAATACTGTTAATAATCTTCAGTACTTGTAGTACAGTTAGGCGAGTATTTTACCAATTTACCTGAAGTACTTCAAGTACTTTAGATAACGTGGCAGGTATGTTAACAAATGTAAGATTCATTTTAATATTGTCTTTAATCTCCGGATATTCAATAAATAGAATGATAAACTGATTCATTCAGAATTGGCGAATACTAAAAGACACTTGAAGTACTAATGACACTTTTAAAAGACACTTTTAAATACTTTAAAACGTTTCAGTGGATAATCGAAATTATTTTCAGTAATTCGGTTGACTTTAAGCATATTTCAAATATTATCTGAATTACTTAATGAAGGTGTCGTATATCCAGTAATTTCCAATAGCAATTATAAGTACTTTGGAAAACGTATTGGTTTTCAAAATTACTTCAAGTATCAAGTGAGAATAAGATGAAAGTACGAATTCATCTGCCTTTATTTCAAATAGTGCATATTTCTGAGAATCCCTGAGAAACATGTGCAATATTCCCTCTAATTTTTACCCGCCCATGTACGCTTGAAAGAGAATGTTGTGTAGAAATCCAGTCTCGGACTCACTGTATGCGCTAATGTAATATTTCTCATACTGATGTCTTTTTGACCCATGTGCGCACAGTCTAAAGGGAACATTGGTATATATATTTCCCCGTTTTGGATTTATAAACGAAAGCTATTTTAATAATAATTTTACACATTAATACAGAAATAACTCTCGTAAAAAAAATAGTAACAAATGCTGGAGACTATTTTACCAACTGTTTACAATCGATAGTGAATTTAAAATACGATTATAGTGCGATGTATTTGGACTTCAAAATTAAATACATTAATAAAATCTAAACTTAAATAAAACTCAAAACACACAATAAAGGATGTTTATCTGCTTTATCGTATACGAAAAGAAAAAACTATTCTTTCTTCAGTCAGTTTAATTTTTTGTTATAACTAATACCCTCTATGCTTATCAGCTATCAGCAGCACGTTCCACGCGTATAAGGCTACAACGCGAATCAAAGGTCCAATCAATAATGATTCGTTTAACGGTATGAAATGAAAGATCTCTTACCACTGATATTTGATAGTTGCTGGGTTAGCTGCTGGTTACGCCCATCTATTTGACAAACGTATAGAATGTCCTAAGGAATCAGATGAAGGCACCGAAATAAAAATAATAATAACAAAAGTAATAAGTAAATAAATAAAGGTACCGGTTAGTCCCTTTACAGAGCTTGCGTCACCTAAGGGCTGAGGTTACATGTTTTAATAATGTCTGTCCGTGATGCAATGTGATAGAACACAAAAACATAATTGATGCCAAAACCTTAGATAATGGCCTCTGGTAAAAGTCGCTCTTGAAGAGGTCAGGTGATCGGGTTAAGGGGATGGGTCTTTAACCTGTTATAAAACAAATCCTAATTTCCATCCTTGTCCAAGTTACTTCTTCCATTAATGTCTGGGTACCTTTCGTCATGACACATGATACTATCTACTAGTTACGAAGTATAAACAATGAAAATCATATAGTCTAAATCCAATGAAATATCAAGACAATACAAAAGGGAAAAAAAAAAAGCTTCCGATCAAATATTGTAAAACCTACTTGGGTATTCGATTAGCAAGAGATAACACGAAAAGACAATTGCCATAATGTGACTATCGAAATTTCAACTGAACAAGATGTACAACCCTACATCTGAAGTTACTGAAATAGTCTGGATTAAAAAAAAAAAAAAAAAAAAAAAAAAATGAAAGCACACTCAGAATGTACAGTCATTGTATTCGATGCCTGTCATCATCACTGAATTTTCCTAGGAGGAAGCGATATGTGGAAGAAATGTAATATAAAATAGGGTTATAGGAGGATAAAAAAAAGGGGAGAAAATTTGGAAGATTTGAAAGAAAGGGGGGACTAAAAGTTTCTTTTGGACTAGTAGAAGTAATTCTTCCATCCTTTTATATTGTTTTCCTCTTTCTCTCCTCGCTGGTAATTGCGTGTGTTCTCTGGCCGATTTGTCTGTTTTGCGAGATGAAAAACTTGAGTTTCTGGAAGGAAGAAGCTCTTTCCAAATCTATGTGAGACCGGCTAATTCTTCTTCAACTCTAAAGCTCTGCGAGTTCTTCGTTTCCTAGACTTCGAATGCAGGTCTTTCCAATCATATATGGCTATGTAGAGTGTCAATTCATAATCAACAGAACGGTAAGAAGAATTAAGAAACTGGACATGACGCAGGTTAAAAATAAATGTACAACAGATTGGAAAAATGAAAAAAAAAATCCTATGTAGTAAAATAAAACCAGAAAATATGAGTAGAACCAAACAAATACTAGATAGAATAGAGAGAAAAATGGGGGAAAATGGGACACAGGATGGAGAGAGAAAGAGAGAGAGAGAGAGAGAGAGAGAGAGAGAGAGACATGCTATGCATCACACTGCAAGCAAAATAAAGAATGAAGATATAAAAAAGAAACAAAAGTATTGGATATGGGGAAAGAAATTTTAAAATTAAAATTGAGTTGAGAAGGACATATTGCACGGATGAACAGCGATAGATGGAAGAAGACAATCACCCAGTGCCATCCATATGAAAGAAGGTGAATGCTTGGACTACCAGAAAGATGGAAGGATGACCTTGAAGATGGTCTTCTTCATCCAACAGATTTAAATCTGTGTTGATTTTTGTGTATTTCCCCAATTACATCCTTTAACTACAAAACCATTAACAATTATTAAGATATAGCATTAGGCAGGGAAATTCTATTTTCCTTAGTTTGACAGAAATGTCTACAATGTTAACGTATGAACCAGCAGTCTTTTTGCCGTGAAGAAAATAGTTATCATCACCACTTTGCCACTGCTGTCATGGAAAAGACGGATTAGCTTCCAGTGTGTGTGTGTGTGTTTACTGGAATAGACGACTACTATCACAGCTGAGGTATGACTACGAATGCTTTATCTCAGACAGCAAATATCAGTTGATTGTTTTCTTTGGCAAAAGAATCGAGTCTTTTTCTTTCTTTCTTGCTGTTGTATGTTTAAGTCTTTCGCTTGACAGGTTATTTAGGTCTTTTAGTGTTTATTTCAGTTTAAGTCGAACATGTACTCTGTAGCGATATTTAGATAACGAAGCATTCAAGTTTTGTATGTTTTAAAGCTGAATAAAGAAAGAACTAAGAAAACAACAAAAAAAAGTGAATAGAGCAGTTTTTCTTTGTTATTATTTAGTCTGTAGATTTTTAGTTATTTTATGTGTCACTGGATGTTAATCGCCAGTGACACGTTTAATTCTCAATTAAGATCAAAACAATAATTTGATTTTTGTTTTTACAGTGAAGTCTTCTGCCTTGATACTTTAATAGTAGCCTAATCAAATCATCTCTCTTTAATTCTATAAAAAAAATCTAGAATAAAAGGAAAGATAGTTATAGTTTCGTATCTTTAATAGCCAGAATTATTGGCCAGGAGTCTCGTGGAAATTTTTTTTTTTAGTTAAAAATATTCCTCGGCATCCTACATGCCCACTGTTACAACTGTACATGCCGTGGAATCCATTTATACAGTCACAGATGTAACACCTTTTCCAAATTGACGTATCGCATTCTGTACTATTCAGGATAGCTTATACTGTGTATATACAGCTCAGCTTCTTCATTGATTATATATATATGTGATCACCGCAGCTAGTGATGCATATTTTTTGACAACTTTCATGTGCAAATCATTTCAATGAAAAATTTCAGACAAATCTAGCTACTATAATCAATTACCTGAACTTTACTATAAGTAAACTGCGACTGATATAAAGTGGAAACTTAAGTTAGGTATGAGCAAAGCCTGATTGATCGAGTGACTACCGTACTGCTCGCTAATCAAGAAGCTCTGGGTTCGAATCTTACCGAAGTCATTGATTTTTCAAACGTTTTTAAGTAGTACATGAATGTCATCGTCGAGTGTGAGATTACCACCCACTTGATGGAGGTCTGAAGTAGCTTACAAAAGTTCTACAGTGTATGTTTGTTTTCTAGAGCATTCTAGATTATAACGTGCTATAGGTTTACTACCTTTTGTGGGTGGAATGCATCTAAAAAATAATAAATATCCCGTGGGTCATTCCGCTTCAGGAAACTCCTGTTACTCCACTCCCGCCACTCCGTACGGTCTTTATACATTATTAAAATAGCTTTGTTAAATAAGACGGATGTTACACTAGCGTCCATGAAATACACAAGTGAAAATGTTTCTATGCAATGTACAAGCAAAGTCATGCGTATGCGAAATGTGCAAGTAAAATCATGCTTATGCGAAATATGCAAGTCACCTACGAATTGTACAAGTAGTCACCTGCGAAACGTACAAGTAAAGTCATGCTTATGTGAAATAAGCAAATAAAGTCACCTACGAAATGTACGTCATGCTTCTGCGATATGTACAAAAAAAGTCATGCTTCTGAGAATTGTACAAGTAATCATTTGTGAAAGGAAGTAAAATATCTTCAAGAATGAAAATACAAATAGATAATGATGTGTTTGCAATAGTCTACTGTCGTTTTCCCCTTGATAATATAACGAGTGCCAGCGCGCTAATATGCATTGAAAAAAAAAATTCTAAAAATCACCCATCGAGTTGTGGACTAAGATCCTAATTGCGGGGAGGGTAATGAGCCTATCAGTACGCCCACTTATTTTAATTTACTTATTTATAAATAACGTGAATGAGTTCCTTTCTCACGAATTATTTGCTTTAGTAAAGAACCCATCACATGCCCTGGGAGGTCCCGGCTCACAGCTCAAACAATGGGCCAATACACTTATTATAGTAAGGCACTTCCGAAGAAAGGACATAGAATGGCTTGTGCACGATAAAGCGGCGTGACTTAACAATAATTGCTAACAATTAGAACGAATCGTGTCATGTTGAGTAGCCACCATTGTCTAGTTTTGCAGTCGAGAGTCGTATCTCGGAAAAACCAAACAAACAAGCAAACCAAACTTGGCGTTTTTACAGGCGAAGGTCAAGCGTTCGAGGAAGTCCAACTAAATTTCTTTGTCGTTAACAGTTTCCAGCTATCTATCATTATTTATTAATCCGATTCTTTACCCGCAATACAACGTTGTTATCTGGATGATCTGTGAATTTCGGACCAGAATGTTAATAGCGCGATTAATGAGCATACTGGAAACATATATAAATATAATAAGGCACATATTAACTCACATACATTTAATTTATTACTTGACAGGTTGTCATTCTTTTTGGGGAAAAAAGAAAGAAAAAACACCAGGCATTCTTACTTAACACTGTGTAATAGATGCGCGAACAGAACACGTTCGGTCTCAAACAGGAAATTCAGAACCAGAACGAGTATTTAAGGAATGTTTTGATTGAGTGAAGGGAAAGCAGTTTTAGGTAAAGATAAATACTCTGGTTGTTTAATAAAGATTGCACAATGGATAGTAAGAGTTTCTCCCAAACGGGACATTTTTCATCGCGCAATTTTCTTCCATAACAATAGGTTACAGAGTTAGGTAATTAGAACACGTTTCCTGAGTTTTTGCTGTCCTGCAACAATCTATTTTATCCACGTATTCACACACACACACACACACACACACACACACACACACACACACACACACACACACACACACACAATGATTAATGAGAAGTTGATGCACATCTAATGTCAGAAGACTATAAGTCATTTAGTGACGTTACGTTTCCATGACAACAGTATGTTCTACTTGAGTATACCAAGTAACAGATATATTATGTATATCATATGGTAGACTCTGGGGAACCAGAATTGTATAGACGGAAAAACACAAATATGCATATATCTGCAGAAGGGAATTGTTTGATTTGTGTCCTTCCAAACTACGATATTTCTCGTTATTGCAGTGCATTTATCAATTTTTATTCGCCTGTTGTTGGCCATGCATTGGTGGCTCACAACCATGCAATTACATCTTATTGAGCCAATAGCAGTTAAAAGACATGAACAGCCAAATGAGATAGAAACAATCGATGTAGCAATAATAGATTGCTGGCTTATAAGCGTAATTGCTTAAGCTTAATCTAAAACAATGATAAGTAACATCTGACCAATTCTTCAAGTGTCGTCATTACTTTTTTTCTGGACATACAGGCTGGCCTATCCTGATATTATCTTCAAGGTTTTCGTGAATATTTTGTAAACACTGGAACCAATCGAAAAATAATTGCTTTTGCTGGGGTGACATCTGTGTATGTTTTCCTGGTAATTGCATAAGGTTGCAATGGTGATTTTTCAAGATTAATATAAAAAAAATGATCAGCCTTAATTCAGTCTTTGCTATCGCAATTTCTGTAAACATCTTGTACAACAAAGAGACATAATAAAATTTAAAAAAATAATAATAATAACGTGGTGCTGTTGTGACATGTCTAAACATTAAAATAGTACCCCCTGTATTATACACTACGTATATACAGCGGGTTATCAAAATAATGGAAACACCTAAATTTTTTTTTTTTTATTAATAAGCTGTAGGCCCATCTTGAATTCGACATGGTATAGACTGATACAAGTCATGTACATAACATGATGGAATTTGGAACCATTATTCCTCAAAATATGTCGCAAGTGTGCTAGTGATGTTGCAGGCGGAAAATGTGATAGAACCGATTGGATGCAATGCCTTGTCCGTTTTCATACCTTGTCATAATCTTCGAAACTGTGGCCTGTGATACACTTATTATTTCCGCCGTTTTGGTTACGGCAGCTCCTATACGTCGCACTTCATTTTGTAGGTCACTGAGGTCTGACATGTACAACAGCTAACTCAGCATCGACTATGTCAATGCTGTGTGATAGCCGATTGTCTCTGTGATTTGCATATGCCGGACCTCAGTAACTCAAGACAGACAAGGCGTTGTCTCCGATCACTGGTAGAGTTGGGACATATTTTGCAGGAAGAATGGTCCCAAATTCCATTATCTTACGTACATGACTTGTATCAGTCTATATCACTTCGAATTCAAGATGGGCCAACAGCTTATTAATAAAAAAATCTCCAAAATATTTGTAGGTGTTTCCATTATTTTGATAACCTTTGTATTTCATCATAGATTTTTATATAATTTCACATTCTAACCTAAGCAGCTCAAGAAAAAAAAATCGTATTTTCCTTAATGAGGCAAGACCTTGTTTCATATATCAAGAAGAACACAAAGCGCTGTTTCAATAGTTAATTACTCCAGGATATAATCACGAGCGGTCTTTATTTCCCAAATTATGGTTAAGAAAAGCTCATCGTCATGTCTTTCACCAACATCACACCACACATTCATGACTCCATTTTTTTATATCTTCTGTGGCCTTCCTTTCTTGGTGGGAATCGAAGCACAGCTCGTGCTACTGGTGCCACCAGTTGTTACGTCCGTGCCTGCTTGTTCATCCTCTCTTCATTTTAATCCCCATTCCCATCAATTCTCGTGCCGTATACAAGTACGAAGACCCCCCCCCCGTCTGTTGAGTCTACCAGAAGGCCGTAGGCTATCAAAACCATTATCATATTGTTAATTACACCAAATTACCAGGGGGGATATCATTCCCTCTCTCCTTACCCCCTTTTTCTTGATGCTTTCTCCTCGATTGCAGGCGCTCTGTCTCCATCCATGCCGAAAGGCATATTTGACGACTACCCTCCTACACGAAATGCCTCAAAGGTCAGTCTGGCGAGAGAATTCTTCACATCTGCGGTAGCTATTGGGTTTCTCTTTTGAGTGGCGAAGATGAGGTGAGAATGAATGGCGTGCGCACTCACACACTCATACACACAGCCAATTGAGATGCCAGTTTTATTTTGTACTGACCTATGACGTGGGAAGGTAAAGAAAAGGATAAAATAAGGCAGATGGAGAGTAAGAATGAACAAATGATTTGCAGTTGAGAGATGTAGCAGAAATCGATGCGTAAATATTATTTGAAGCTTCTTTTTTTTTTTTTTTTGATGACCTTTTATTATAACGTATTTTATTATTCTGATCATTTTAAGGTTTAATACCATAGCGTTATATTATTATTATATTGCGACTAATACCAGTTATATATTAAGTTGTAATATTATTATATTGCAACTAAATATAACGTTATATTAAGTTGTAATAAAGGTGTATATTGTGTTTTCAGAATTCTAGAAAATATTTTTAAAATATTTAAATGTTTGTTTATATTTTATAAATAATATATAAATTACGTTATAATTTCAAAAGAAAAATAAATTATATTGTGAAATCGGTTAAAACGTATATAATTAGTATGCATGACATCGCTTCTGTGTCACACACGTTCTCAAACAAAACTTTTCTGTACACCTAGTAGTTCTTTATAGTAAGTAATATTATGATAGCAAATGTTTAAGTCAACCACCTTTTATGAGAATTCTAAAAAAAATAGTAGTATTATTTAAAATTCTTAAAAGAACTGGGAGATGGACTGAGTCCTTGACTCTTTATCCCGTCATCTGAATGAAGAAAATCTGTGTGTGGATGGGGTGTTACTGAGCTAATAGCTCTAGTCATGGCTGGGTAACGGCAATAGCCGAGCCTCAGTTAAAACTTCATTGGCTACAGCATTGCCATTTGTTACCCTGGAAGTCCTAAAAAGGACTTATCCTACCCGTCATTTTCATCCTATTATTTAAAGTCCTTATCCTTATAAGGACTGGCTTAGAGGGGCGATGCAAGAATGCTTTCATCTTCCCCATTATCTGTAGAGGACAGTGTAGGGATAAGGTGTTATTGAGCTGTTAAAGCTCTGATCATAGCAGGAGAGTAACAGCAGAGCCTCAGTTAGAACTTCATTGGCTACAGCATTGCCATTCCATTTTACCCTCCCAGGGTTTCATCCATTACTCACATACCTTCTCAACCACATTAATCCCTCATTCAAAGCCTTTTGTTATAAATTATTTGTAATAAAATGATACAAAATACTTAAAAGTGCGTTTAATTATTTCCAGGATTTTTTAAATTATCTCAACATATTTTATATTTTTATTTTATTTCCGAAATAAAATATAAATCACATCGTAATTTCATAAGAAAAATAAAATAATTTACATTGCTAAACCGTGTAAAATTTGCAAAATTAGTACGCATGACGTCACTTCTATTTCAAATAAAACATATTGTAGAGCTGTATAATAAGACATATACGTTCAGAATCATTTGCAAAATTAAACTGTTTGCGTAAAATTTAAAAACTATCTAAATTGTCCGTATTATCTAATTAAACACTTTCATCGCCACCTGATACATTCCGGAAATGGGCATCCAATCTTTTTTTTATTTAGGTTAAGTTGGTTACGTATAGCTGCAAACCTTTTCTTTAAAATTATTCATATTTGAAGAGCATCTAATATGAAAGACTTTAATAAACTCCCACATAACTATTGTGATTGTTAATGGCATGATCGACTAAACCTAACTTACGGAATTGAATAAACTTGATATAATCATTATGTTCTTGTCTTCTGACTTCAGCATACTTTCTGGTTTGGCCAAAATAACTAAAAAAAATAGACTTTAAAAAATACTTAAAAAAATAAATAAATTTTTTAAAATTTACTTTTTTTAAAAAAAATACTATGTTGCAGAAACAGCAATCATCGGCTACGAGTTGCTCACTCTAGTGGTGAAATGCTGTAATACTAACCGACTATCTCCTGTTTTATTCAACAAGTGCAGAGAGTTTTGGTGTGTTACAATATTTACCACAATGATGTGGTTAGGAAAGAATGCAGCATTCAGGAAGTACTAGATCGAAGGGAAACCATCGATGTCAGAATGTCTATAATTAACTGCCCACCTTCTTCTTGTCCAAGTGCGAAAATATATTATTATTAATCGGTTATCGTGAACTTTTTCTATAGCAGTAGTGGGTAATTACTGTCTGCAAAGTAGCGTGAGATCCAAAACTAGAACAATTTTAGCGTGGAAACGTTGTGACGACCACAAACACTTCAAATAACGCGGTAAAAGGGGTTGAAAGGGAAGGAACTTCAACTAAATAGCGAAATGAAACGTATTACTGCGTTCTGCATATTTTTTCTCTGTGTCAGTTTATTATGGAGAGAAAGAGTTTTTAATAAAACTCTTATTCTCTTTCTCGTAATATCTTTGATACATTAAAGCTGTCGGCCACCTTGCTTGCGGTCGATTGCTTTAGATTTGAGATGTTGGTGGGGCTGGAAAAATGCTGATATAAGGTCTGACAATAAAGTAACAAGACTGATTTTATTACTAATAACATGACAACGCTGGATCAATGCTGGAATGGGATTTTAACTAATTACTGAAGTAATTAGGTAATTATTTTTATATTCTATAGAAGAGTTTTGATAAAATATTTCGTAACAAAAGTTTTACGAAATATTAATAAAACAGAAGTTTAAGTTGTATGCTTGTATGTGACGGGATATCAGTGTTAAATGATCAAAGGCCGATTGATGCAATCAAGACTATATTAGAGATTAAAAACCGGAAGAAGATGTGCAGTTATTTGTCAAATTAGAGATTTTCAAATGACAAAACGATTTCAAGAAAGCTGTTAATATAAAAAAGCATAATTGATGTGTCTAGTGTGGTCTGTAGTAACAACGCTCTTTTTTTATTGGAATGACCCAGGTTCGAATGTTGTCGAGGAGGGAAACACCTTTATAAGGGCCTTTCATCTGAAGTAAGTCAGCTTACAGAAGTGATAGAGTTTTTAATCCCGGAAACTTCAATTTTTTTCCTGCTGCAGAACACATAAAAAGGACTACAAAATGCAACATTGCAAAAAATGGGGCTAAAAATTATCTCATATCTCATCACCAAAAATATGATTTATAAGAAGACGAATTTCTTGCATAACAAGTCATTGAGTCTAACAAAGAAAGATGGGAATGGATGAATACATCTTCATCCGGGCACTCTACTGGTTGAAATTTCGTTGGTATCACATTTTAAACCTGTTCGCACAAATGAAACAAAAGAAAAAAACATGTAATCACTAAAACCTGTCCTATCCCATACTGATGCATCAATGGCGATAGTTTTTTTTTTCTTGAAAAGAAGTAGCCGAACAACTGCCTAACTTTTTTTTCTCTGTCTGTAGTGTCTCCTCCTTCCTTAATGAGTAGTAACTTGTTATCTCACCAGTCACTACGAAGAAAACACATCCATTGTATTACGTTAAGTGTTTGCCTTTTATCTGATGCTTCCTTATAAGATCTCTTCGAACAACTCTGCCACTGATTCGCAGAGTTGGCAATATCACCGGCGCAAGAGTAAATAACGTCCTTGAAGAATGCTTATGCACTTCCTTTGGCAACCCCCCCCCCTCTTCTGCCATGTTACTATAAAAAAAATGGAGTGATATAAGATTCGTATGAGATAATGATGTGACTTATATAAGACTTAATAACACACATGTACTGATTTGAGAATAAGAACTCAATTGAGATTGAAATTATTATTTGGAGGGAAGAGATTCAAATATATCTTGACTAAACTAGTTGGAATGTGTACAGTCTACGATATTCTGGGTTTCTATCTGGCTTCTGAGGATAACCTAATAGTTGCAAACATTGTATTTAGAAAGACTCCTGCGGAAACTACTTTTGTAATTTGAGATTCAAATGTATATAGTTTTTCGTAATTTGTAGTAATTATATAATAATAATAATATTATTATTATATGACGCCTCCATAGTCTCTTTACTACTCGCATGAGATCACTCTATAACCAATCAATACATTGGTACCGTGGATGGACTAAAGTTCAGATAACTCTTTTCCCTAACTCCGGAAACTAAACCTAACTTTTGAAACCTTTAGGCCTATAATAATCAACAGTAATCTCACACTCGGCGATAAAAAATAATCTAATTTAAAAAAAAAAGGAATAATACAGTCACCTTCTAGGTCTTAATAACTTTTTTAAGTAACAATACCTGGGCAACTCCATAAGCTTTCACGATAGTGTAGACATCGGTTTCATTACTTGGCTGGGAATATGGAGACTTTCTCCTTACCTTTTCATATGATTTAAAGTATGTTGAAATGTTGAAGTAGAATTCCTTAATCTGAATATGATCGCATATATATATATGTTTTAAGTAATACAATCAGTTTATAATTACAATGCAAAGGAGTGTTTCAAAATAGTGACAATTCTTCTTTGTAAAGTTGACATCGCTTTTCGGTTTCATTGACATGAGCTTAATGCACAAAAAGAGTGTTGAACTGTTCAAGCATCGAGGAAGAGTGTTGGCCGTTCAAAGCTGCGTTCATGCCAAATGTTTTGAATACTTTAAAGGAAAGAACTCTGGCGATTTTTGCATTTCAGCAAAATCAGAAAGAGCAGCATCAGCACTCAATACACGAACAATCAGCTTTATATGCAACCGAAAAAAATAGTTTTTTTCTGTCTTTTTTTTACCTACTTGAGAGCCATACAAGAGAAAAACTTTTAAAAATATTTTATGAAATTTTAAAGAAAAAACTTTCTTGAAAATATTTTATGGAATTTTCAAGAAAAAGCTTTTTTGGAAAAGTGTTATGGAACTTTCAAGAAAAATCTTTTTTGAAAAAAATGTTATGGAACTTTCAAGAAAAAATTTTTTGAAAAAATATTTTATGGAACTTTCAAGAAAAACCTTTTTTGAAAAAATGTTACCGAATTTTTAAAAACGTTTTCGGAAAATTTTTTATGGAATTTTCAAGAAAAAATTTTTTGAAAAAAATGTTATGGAACTTTCAAGAAAAAAATGTTTTGAAAAATTTTTACGGAACTTTCTAGAAAAAGCTTTTTCTTTTTTTTAGATTATCCAATGCATATTATTAGTTCTATATTTTATATTGAACATACAAAGACATTTTTTTTTGTTTATTGCAGCAAAGTTTTTTTAGCTTCCGGATTTCTACTTACAGATGCTATACTTTATATCAAGCCATCAACAGTAATAAATTTTGTTTACTGTCGGGTCTAAATTTCCTTCATCACGGCAATTCTCTGTCTCTCCGTACCTTTCTGCCAAATGTCTCGTATCAGCAGACAGGTGCCGGAAACCAGATGACACAATCTTTTAGACGCGTACACTGTTGCAAGAATTCTCTAACATCCCCTCTTTACGACTGTTATCAGTGTCGCGATCAGCATGCGACGAAGAAAAAAAGTTGTGGAGGTGGATCGAAATCTGAGTCAAACGGAAATTACCCTTAAATGAGTTTGACGAATCTGTGTTCTTAGAATGTCAAGCCCCGATGTGTTTGTCATTCTGTTTGCATGCACACAGAATTGCAAAAGTCTGTACTGTTACGCAATGTCTGATTAAGAAGTCTGTTCGCGTGACATTTGATGGTAATACGACTGTTGGCCCCTTTTGTTGTTTCGGAAGTTGGCTTAACAGTAGGTTAAAGAAAAGAAGGGGAAAAACTTGTTAAATACATCAGTGACATTGCATCTGTAGTTTGATTTATTATGTTCTTTTAATTATGCTGGACATGCGTCCATTTGGGGTTTCCATAACTAGTTGTATAACACCAAAAAGATCTTTGCAAGATACATATGAATGCAGATGGTAAGGCCATCTGGTGGTGTGCACTCTTCAGGCTGTTTTTCTTCTCAAAAGGAAAAACCCTTCACTATTCCTTTACTCCTAGGCCTTGACATTCCAATTTCTATTTCATTTCCGAGTTTTTATGTCAAAAACAGCGAAAATATGGAGGCAAAAAGTGGCCCATACTTCCCATTCACATTCTTTTGTTTATGAGATTAAAAATGTAAGTTAATGCATTATGCTTATTAATACTGTTCTCCTTTTGGTTATAATATGTGCATTTAAAGTATAGATGGTCTAGTAAAAGGAGTCTCCATAACTAAGTCGGTATCGAAGCTGTTCTTTGAATGGAGAGAGAGAGAGAGAGAGAGAGAGAGAGAGAGAGAGAGAGAGAGAGAGTTAGGTTCGAATCCAATTTACAACGCGGACCTTATAAGGGTTACTTTCAATTGAAGGTGTCAGCTGTTTTCATACGCAGATGGTACTGTTTTTTTTTTTTTCTTCCCGTAAAACAGATAAATCTATCAGAAGAAAACATGCAATTAATGGACACAATACTCAGAACTTATAGCATTTATTGCTTCCGTTGTATTTCATGAATACCCAAATGAGATATATCAGGACAAACAGTTACTATCCACTGACCATTTTTCTCCCACAAAAGTTCTAAATTCTAAACCTGTAGTACATTAAGATACTGGATTGAGTAAGGATTTATTATTTTTTAAAATTTTAGTTTTAAATATTTTATTTATTTTTTACATAATCCGAAACCCTACTATGCAGACCAAACACGAAACGTTTTTCCAAGCCACTTCAAGCCTCCAATAAGCGAGGCAGTGGTCTCACACCAGGGGACGAAATTCATCTCGTACAGTCACAAATCCATGCCTAAGCCGGGATTCGAACCATAGGCTGTTGGTTGGAGAGCAGTGCGTTAATCACAAGGCTAACCATGCAGGAAAGCAAAAGGAAATAAATATATTGTTTATTACAATAGTATGCTAAATAATATACTAAACGTGCACCAAGATCTCTCTCTATCTATCTAGCTTTGCTTGAAATATTAGTATAACAGAATCGGCATCTAGATTTGGCAAACATAGCAAATTGTGTGAGATACCGAAACTGCTGAGAGCGACGTGTAAAATATCACACAACTATCTAATTCAATATTTGCATGGTATAATAAGTCCTGATCATAATGCATAAAGGTTACGTGTTTCTTATATACACGCTTATGCAAAGTAAATAGAATATTGACACTAAATTATTACTGATGAGATCCCAGTTTGCTTGTTAAAATACACAATACTGATCTTCGAGTTTCCCATATTTTTCTTTTGTATAAGTGTTATTTTAGAGATTTGCTGACTTGTCAACACTGTTTTGAACCTGTATATTCTCCTGGAAGATCCAGAAGATGTATCGTATATGCTTGTCAGAAATTATGCTATTTGAGTAGTAAAATAATACTAATATCGAATAGTTCGTTTTCCTTATTGTTACCATCGTGTTGCTTTCTGTAAAAAAATTTAAAAACAAATATTTTTTTCGAAACACTCACTTACCTGTTTGTTTTTATTTTTCCTGTCAGTCTTTGCTTGGAGATTCGATAGGTGGCGTTGCCGAGCTACCAACAGTCAATGCACTTAGCTTTTGGGTTGGTGACATGGTGCGTCCTTCTTCGACTGGTGGTGTGGACGAGATTTTATCTTTAGGGGACTTCTCCCGGGGCGAATCACTAACATCTTCGAAACTTGAACTACTATCAGGTAGTTCGTATCTAGCGTGGGTCCTCATGTGTCTGGTGATCATATCTCTTCTACAAGCAGCATAAGGACATTGTGGGCACTTGTACGGTTTCTCCCCCGTGTGGGTTCTCTGGTGCGTACTCAAATGGTCACTACGACTGAAGACCTGTCCACATACTCGGCACGTGTACGGCTTGATGCCCGTATGGAGACGCATGTGTCGAGTAAGCATGTCACTGCGTGCGAACGATCGCTTACAGACTTCACACACGTAAGCCTTCGTAGTGCTATCGATCTGTCGGCTCCGATGGCGACTAGCGACGTGTTTTGCGAGACGATCGTGTAAAGAAAACATTTGTCCGCAAATCGGACACACGTAGGCCATTTCCGAACCGGGAGCGACTTCTTCCACTACCGGAGCTACCTCGCTACTGTACCGGGAAAGAGGATTGTCTGGACCGAAGGGAGCTTCCATTTTCGGAAACATGATCGCACGAGCACCCATCCCTGCTCTTAAGGCAGGGATGTCGAAAGGGGTGAACGGAAGCCGATGTTGTTCTCCACTGAAGGTCACCGGAGATAAAGGAATGCCTGGGGTGAAACGTTTATCTGTGGTAGCGGTTGGTTGCGGACTGCCCGATTTAAAAGAAAGGTCCAAAGGTGAGTCTTGAGGTGATTGGTCCGAATCCAGACTTCCTTCTCGCTTTACACTGGGCAGGCGTAGAGACCCTTGGCGTAAGACAGCGCCTTGAACAGGTAACTGAGTCGGTTGACGAGGGGGAGGTGGGGGCATGATAACCGAA
Source organism: Typopeltis vanoorti (assembly GCF_054136105.1). Taxonomy (NCBI): domain Eukaryota; kingdom Metazoa; phylum Arthropoda; class Arachnida; order Uropygi; family Thelyphonidae; genus Typopeltis; species Typopeltis vanoorti. The sequence goes on along the minus strand of NC_143550.1, from coordinate 158,995,358 downwards.
GATTCAGTTGCACCCTCTAACCACTGCTGAAGATCACTGTCCGAATGACTGCGACGTCTGTAAAGTTCGGGGAGAAATTTCGTGTGGAGAAAAGTTTCGAATCCGGGACCCACAGTAGATACGGGAGCTAAGGAAGCTACTGGAGAGGTAGACAGAACTTTGATCGTCTCTGCCATAGTTCTTTGTTGAGTCATCTCGTCCCACACGGGACCGAAAAATCCGTGGGATCCGAAACGTCCTCCAGTCCTGGAAGCAAGGGTTCGGCAGTGGTGACAGTCACATATAGGAAAAGGGGGGAAAGAACTCCCCATTGTTGGCATTTTGGTTCTGGTAGCTCCGTTTCCCATAATGATTGGAGAGTGAGGTGTCATCTGATGTCCAAGAGAGGAAGCAAGAGTTGGAAAGTCTCTGTGTGGTGGAGATGAGTGAGTGGGAGAAAAGATATCGGAAAGTTCACCACTTGAGGGCGCTTGAGGTTCCACATTGAAGGGGTCGTCTAAGCACTCCTCTTCTAGACTGGGACTGAGATTCTGTTCATGGACGTCACTTTCTTCTCTGCTTCCACCTGCTCCGGAAGCGGTATCTGAGGCTGGTGGGGTGAACAATCCCATGGCTCCTTCTGTAGGAGATCCTTCTTCATCTCCTTCTTCTGTTATCCTCTGAAAAAGCGATTTCCGTCCAGAAGACTCGAGTTTAAAGACTCCCTCGATGGGACTAGACATCTCAGATGATGACGGAGTTGGCGTGCGACATAACGGTGACCGCGGCGACCTCTGGCGATGAAGAAGTTCTAACTTATCTGTGGTAGGCGGCATCGTTTTAGTGTTCGAGATTTCTTCCTCTTCTTCTTCTTGTTCTTCTTCGGATTCAACTCGATCGATGTCTTCGAGTCCGAGTTTAGTTTGGACGGAAAAACTCACGTACGAATCCACTGACAGTTGTTTTAGAGGTGGTTTATGTGCTCGAATCTTGGGACGTGAAGGTTCCAATATCCTTTGAATACCTTCTGCAGGTTCTTCTTTTATAGCGGGAGTGGATTCTCTTGGACTTTGAGGAGCGGTGTCCTCTGATCCGCTTTCGACACTTCGACGTTCGATCTGCGTGGTTAGTTTGTCAAGTACTGCATTAAGTCTTTTGCGCTTTCGCGTATTTTCAGCAAGTTCGGCCGATTTTTTACTATCTTCTTCATTACTGCTGGTCATGGTGGAGGTGCTATCAGCCATAATACACAGGCCTCATGTCAGGTGGAATGGGCAGCTGCTGAAACCAGCAGCGAATGGCTAACATTCAGACGGTTGAATTTAAGGATAATAGAGTCAATGGTGCGAAAAAATCACGTGGTTGAGCAATCCTTTAGTGGCGCTGTAGACGGCTAATTGGGTTCTACCTGAAATAGTTAAAAAAAAAAAAAAGATTATCTGTTAGTCAAAGTGTGGATTGAACATGAATGCTTATTTATTAGCTCTAACGAGATCTGATTTGGTGCTGGATCCAGAGGGAAAGATAATATAAGGACAATGTTCTTCTCAATCAGAATACTTCAAATAGCAAAAAAGAAACCGATTAGTTTCAAAATTATAACGGAAATCAAAATTTTGAAATAAAATACATACTAAAAATTCGTAATATTGGTTAACAGCATTTCCGTTATAAGACTAACTCTGGATTCACCACTCATCAGGGAAACAAAAAGGTATTCAGACTGATTCTATTGCTCTTGTTTCTCTGTTAGCGTTTGCGCACATAAGGTTATATTTTTATAAGTTTAATAACACCTTTGATACCTACACTTTTCATCGACGTCAACATTCTGACACTGTTCGTGTAGGGAGTAAATGGCACCAGTGGGATGTTTTTCTTACAATTAGCGCCCCAATAATTTTATCTAGCAACACGTGCAAAAAACTTCCAGTGAGCTTTTAGATAGCTTTAAAATGATCTCTTATACAACTCCCTCAAGGCTCCAATAAACGTATTGGAGCCTTGAGGGAGTTGTTCGGGGCTCATTTAGGTCGGAAAAAAGCAAAAAACAAACCGATACCGTTTGTGCACCAAAACACACAACCCACATTCAACAAAGAATATACAAAATGACGAAGACAAGTTTAAGTTCCAAGCACGTGACGAAGAATCACATGCTTGGAACTTAGAACCTCATGCGCAGTTGTTTACATCAATGGAGGCAATCTCTGTGCTTAAAAAATAAAAACTTCTCCTTCTTCTCATCAAAGATTAGGTATTTGCCTGTTACGTCTTCACTAGTCTTTTCATCTTGCCGCGGGTCTTTCTCCCTCTCTCTCTCTTTTCCCCTTTGGTCTATATCTATCCACCTCTTTTGGTAGTCGATATCTTTCCATCCTAAATAGATGCGCTTTCCATTTCTCTCCACATTCCTCTATCTTTTCATTTACGTAGGCTGTTCAATAAGTAATAAGACTATATTTATACAGAAAACAGATTACCTTTAATCGTCATCATTTACATGGTCTTTTTCGAAGTAACTACCGTGAGACGCGATGCATTTGTCCCAACGTTGCTTCCACTTCTTAAACACATGTGAGAGTCCGTTTTTTGAGAGTTCTTTCAAAACCGCCTCCGCAGCTTTTACACATGCTTTGTCGTTTTCGAAATGGCGGCCTCTTAGTGGTTTCTTGAGCTGAGGAAACAGCCAGAAATCGCACGGTGCGAGATCAGGACTGTATGGAGGGTGTGGTAGGATATCTGTGTTGTTCTTCTGCAAAACGTCCACTACACAACTAGCAATATGTGGCCTTGCATTATCGTGGTGCAATAAGAAGCCATTCTTCAGCAATGGACGCTTCCTTTTGACGTGCTTGATGATAATCGCTGCTGTGTTGATCATTGTCTCTGTGATGGACGTTGAAGGTCTTCCCTCACGTTCAAGATCTTCCACATTTTGCCTTCCTTCCTTAAAAGTTTTATGCCAGCGAAAAACACTTGCCCTCGACATTGCTTCATCGTGGAAAGCTTCGCGTATCATGTTGAAAGTGTCCGATGCCGATTTTTGCAAACGCACACAAAATTTAATCGCATAACGCTGTTCCAAGGACGCTTCCATTTCGAAGACTGGTCGCACCTCGTAGGCGCACCGATGAGCACTTGCGTTTAGTCACGTGACACTCTGGCACATCAGCCCTATACGCCATGTATCGACCTCTTTTCTTAATACATACAGCAACATTTCTTTATTCCACAGAAATTAATATTGTGATGAGTGGTTTCGCCACATTAAAATTAGTCCTATTACTTATTGAACAGCCCACGTACGTTGTAAATATCCAGCTCTTTTGATATGTTCTTCTTTTTATATGGTCCAGTTTTGCATCCTTTAACTGCTCTTAAAAATCTCATTTCTACAACTTGTCTTTTACTTTCATGCTTCTTTTTAACAGTCCATGTTTCTGAACCATATAACAGTGTGGGAGTGGCCATTACTTTGTAAAATTTTAGTTGAGTTTCTTGTCTTTTTTTTTTTTTGTATTATTATTATTCAGTGTCCTTTTAATTGTTCCACAGATTTTCTGAAATTTCGTTATTTTTCATCTTTATCTTTTAGATATGTTATTATGCAGCCTAAATAATTAAACTGTGTCATCACCTATTCTCTTATTTCATTTTCTATAACTATTTTTGATCTGACATGATCTCGACCTTTAAATGCCATGACTTTTCTTTGGTGCAATTTTTAAACTGTTTTGTTGACTTATTTTGTTTAATTCCTCTTTTAACTGATAAACTAATTTTTGAAGGTCATCTTCATTGTCTTGTCATATAATCTGATCATTTGCATACAGCATTGTGTTGATAACAGTTCTTCTGGTTAACTGGATACCTTTTTATTACTGTTTTCCATATTTTAATAATCTGATCGATATATATATATATGGAATAGAGTTCGAGATAAGCTGCATCCCTGTCTAACACCTTGATTAATTTCAACCTCTTCTGTTAATTTATCACCTAACAGCGTTTTTGTATCTTCATATAAGCTTTGTATAGCTTGCACCAAATGGCATGCTTACCCCCCCCCATTATACCTCATAATTGTAAAAGCGTATTGTATATTTTGGTGCAGTGTTAAGTGACTTACTAATACATCTCGTTTGGATTTATGGCCGAAATAAACAAGACTATGAGGCCAGTTAGTTTATGTGATGATTGCGTTTATTCTTCTGGTCAGTTTGCCTGTTTTATGATTTTGATGTTTCATCCAAGTTTCCAGGAAGGAAAACTTAACCACTTCCTTAGAAGGCCGGCTAACTCAGCTTCTTCAGTTTAAAAGTTCTTATAAAGGTTTTTCGTGTCTTAGACGGGATTCGAACCCAGGTCTTTCATACCCAAAGACATCGTCGATACCAACTCAGGAACGAAATCTCGTATACCTGTCCTCTTCTTCTAGATATATGTGGTTGAGTAAAACACATTTGTTTTTAATTTATATTTATTTAATTTATGGAAAATATTGATACATAATAAGTATAAACACATTTCCAGATTATGTACAAATAATATTAAATGTATGTATAATGAAGTAGCGTATTGAATAATCATATTGGAGAATACTTCATTGTAAGCTAAGATCGTTACTCAACTATGCTTCTGCCCTTCCTGTACTTAGATTGGTGTTTAGGGTTTGGGAACTGAACATTAAAGAAATATTTAAAGAAATATAATAGCTCTTTGATGTTCACTGTACAACGGAAGCTGTACACTTCTTGTGGTTCCTTTATTTGTTATATCTGGTTTGAAAATCTAACTGACATACATCGAACAACAAAAGAAGCGAAAAAAACAACAACTTTGCAGTAAATTGTGACATACGTTTTGGTCATGTTCTCTTCAAATTGCGGGGTCCTTTCTTTTCAAAGGTCAGAACATTTTCAGGCCATTCCTCTACGTCATTACATGACTTCCGGAAATTGAGAACGATGGCGTTATACAGACCATAAGAGCTCGTACATAGCCTTTGTGTCTTCCTATTTGAGAACCGATCCTATATTTGGTTAATGCAACCACGTGACACTACATTTCACAACTGACACTTATGAGTCATTCTAAAACCCGATGTCAGTCTGTTTTCTGCAGCGACTGATGGCTTAGAGACAGGGGGAAAAAAGACTTTGCAGGGCTCGTTCATGCTAATTGCTTTGTAGCGATAGTGACATATCGTATCCATGAAAATACAGTCATTACCGACTTCTGTCAACAGAATGACAGAATTAATGTCTACAATTCTAAACTCCTCCTTTTTTGCCAGATACTGCCGTCTCCAGAATCGACTTCTATTAAAATACTAGTAATATATATATAGATATATATATATATATATATATATATATATATATCGATTCACTTACACTATAAACTTGTGTTATTTTGTAATTCGTTTTGTTACCTTGGTAACGAGGCGTCTAGGATACCATTGTTGCCGATAGCAACTCTGCTTTAATTCTCTTTTGTTGGTTGATGTGAGTTAGAATTTCCAACCAGAAGACAGCTTTGGAAGAACTAAAAAGCTATTATAGAGAACAGTCTCCTGCATACGTTAAAAAATAAGTCTCATCTTTATAGAGAAATGCCATTTCTAGCCGTGCGTATGGAAGAATGAGAGAAGGTTCTTAAAGCCATAAAAATGATCTGTTGGGAAGAAGGCTTTAGGATGCCTTTTAGTTTTCGGGAAGACGCTGAGTTCAACGCAAGTCGCAAGCGTAGGCGTCAATTTGTCGACACGGTTGAGCAATTAAACTATTAGAGGAAAGGGGATGACTAGTGTACGTGGGAGAAACATGATATTTGAAGAAAGAGTAATGAAAAAACCTTCTCACTATCCTACTCTTTACATAACTGTCCATTTAATTCTTTCTCTTTCTCTTTCTCTTTCTGTTTCCTTTTATGGCTTTCTTGGCTCATTCCTCATGTCAGCCAGCTCCAATGTTCCGCTGACTCTCTCTTTTCACATCTTTAAAAGACAAAACAAAACAGAAACATGCCATAATGTGAACGAAGTTTCTGTTTTTGTTTGTGACCGTTCTTTAAATAATTCCCAACTTGCTGACAGTTTATGTCATCTGGTTTAAAAATAATAATAAGAGAGCTGTGTTTGTTGTTTATGAAAATAGTATTGGCCTCCGTCTAGCTTAACCTTAAACCATATTGTACATAAAAGATAATATGCAGATACTCAGCTGGAAGTCATGTTGTTAAATATAATTGGGCAATGCTGGAGAAATCGAAAACAAATTACTCAACAATTATTCTTCTTCCGTTTTAATGTAAATATAACGTTTTTTTTTTTTTTTTTTTTTTTTTTAATATGAACCAGAAACTAAAATTTTAAACTACGGCCAAACGAAACAAATATAATTGAAATTATTTTGCTAATATGCAGGAACTTTTTTTTTAGATGTAATTTTTCTCTTATATTATTGCACGTTATTTAGAATAACATATACAAGTTAGGAATCTCTGTCTAGGAAATGATATTACTGCGTATAAATTTTTGTTTGTGTGTGTGTGTGTGTGTGTGTGCGCGCGTGTGTGCGTGCAGGGGGGGTGATGGTGTATCGTGGAGGAGTGTTCCAAGATCGAATTAGACAACTCGAGAATTTATTAGCACTTATATGAACTTCTGAATCAAAATACAGGAATTGTGTTAGTTTTAAACTGTTCTAATATTCAGATTTGACAGCAAGGATTCTAGAGAGAAAACCAGCTAATTGAATTGCAAGTAGGCTGTGCGCTGTATACATCTGTGACTTGATTAATTTATTATAAAGAGCAAAAAAAAAAAAAAAATAATAATAATAATAAACTGTGTAACCTCTTTATATTCTTCAAAGGGAGTAGACGGAGTACTTTTTGCGTTAAATGAGTTTTGGAAATCGATAAACATATAGTTTTCACCTTTAGCGTCGCGAATAGCTGACCCCATGACAATCGGTGATTTTAGAAACAAAATATCGAAGAGAGAGAGAAAGAGATAGAGTTATACGGTGGATTTTTCTAAGATATCGTGTTATAAATCCAAGTTTACGCGAGAAAACAGTCTACTTGCCTCTGCCAAAAAATCACTCGAGAACCGGATGAAAAATGAAGCCTAAAAAAGCTCCTCTAGTCGACGATTAGAATCCAACCTTGGCGACGACTATGTCAATCTAAATAGTGGTCGATCCATCGATGAAATCCATAACTGTTTTTGTTTTATTTTAAAAATATTACGGAAATTCATTAGATTTTTCTCTGATTGATTGAAAGTGAGTGAAAGGTTGCTTGTTCGATCTGACGGAAGGGGAAATTCAAACATAACACCATTCAAAATAATTATTTTGAATGGTGTTATGAGTAGTGTACGAAACTTCAAGAATAAGCTCCTGTCATTCAAATAATTAAACCGTAGAAATTAAGTCGTATAAGTTTGGAGATGTCTAAGATGTACTCGATATTGAAATGTATAACGATAATTATAATATTGTCATAAGAGACCAAATATATTGAATTATCTATTCAGCAGAGAAGTTCGCGTAGTGTGGTGTCAGTAAGCATGGTGTCTTAAAAGTTGAGGGTGGAAATGTGTGACCATAGTAGAAGAAGTAATGATAATATTATGGACTCGTTACTTAAAAAAAAAAAAAAAGGAATATTTGGAACAATTCGTGATGATTATGTGAGGCAAGATATACGTGAACTTACTGGAGAGAACAGAAACTTGGATTTCATAATAAATCAGAGGAATTAATGATAGACCATCTCAATTATCTAGAATCCCTTTGCGATAGTGATCGTTTGACTTTGGAAATGGAATTAAGACTTGGAGGGGAGAGAAGTAGTAATTAGAAAGCCTCGATTGAAACACCGAGGACTATCTTACACAATTTAATCTCAGTTTATCCATAGAAGTATGTTTCACAATACAATGTATTGTGAAATGTACTTCTATAGATAAACTCGGATTATAAAGAAATATTTGAATTATTTTAAACATTTAACTGAACCTGTTAGGATCAATCTAAAAGCTTCTACAGAAAAAAATAAAAAGGCAAAGAAAGGAATTTAACATTTAAGCTTTTTTTTGGGAGGAATAATTTTGAGTGACCCAGCTCGAGTTTGCATGTGTATAGTAACACCTGAAAGATTGATAGATAGATAGATAGATAGAGAGGTGATGTATTAAGCGAAAGTGTTATTGTTAGTGAATTAGCAACAGATATTATAATCTCTACTTTTAACTGCTAGTTAAAAGTAGAGATTTTAATATCTGTTTTCCTAGTAAGCAGATGCATGTCAGGGTTAATCAGTCGGATTTTGATTGTCTTCAATGAATCGCTGCGATTGGAGATAGAAACTTCTGAATGAAAACTAGTTCAATTCATAACAGCGATTCATTGCATAAATTGAATAATTATAGACCACTTAGTTTTATTAATGTTAATGACAAGGTGAGGGGGGGAGGGAAATAATTAGGAACCGTATCCCAGATACCCTTGATATAGATTACCCGTTGATCGGAGTACAGTGGTTTCAAGGGAACATCAGTTATGACAAATATGTTTACTTTTTATGATGAAGTGTAGGGAAATAGGCCAAGGTGATGTGTTAGAGATGTGATTTATTTGAATTTCAGAAACGTCATTGATAGCGTTCCATATAAGAATCTACTATTAACGTGCTAAATCATTGATCATTATCACATTCATTCACCAAACATTCAGTCAGTGATTAATGATTACCAAGTGCGGCCCCTGATATATATATATATATACAATATCATGACATATATATATATATATATCAGGATCCAACATGGGATGTCGGATCCTGAGTTTCATGTATCGCCAAAGCGACACATGAAACACAAGGTTTGCTAAACACAAACCTTAATTTTCCATTTCATTTTAAATGGAAAAATTCTAGTTAGGGTTTTCCTATTTTTTATTGAATTCGGATAGAGTTCCGCAATATAATTAGATTGGAAAACACTGTCTTAATCTATGACTCACTTGTTCTTTTATTTTATTTATTTTTATCACTTCAAAGTCGGTCTGTAGTCGACTGTATTTGATTTTTTTCCCCACTCCACTTTTTCCTTACAAACATAAAACCGATTCTGAACACAGTTTTGGGAATGAAGTATAAATGGCGAAATTGTTGAGGTATGCCGTTGTCATCAGGTGGAACAACAACAATAATAACGGGCAAAATACAAAGAAGAGAGCCAGAGATCACAGTAATAATCAAAACACGGTATTACGTGCAGCCCTCACACAAAAGGCTTAGACTTTGTAACCAAACTTACGAGTAAGAGGGAAGGAGATTGATCACAGTCTATGAAGTTCTTAACAAGGGAAGTAGTACGTTTTCCAGGTATTGAGTACTAAGCAATACACGTCTAAAGAAACAAGGGTCGTTGTAAGTTAAGTATATATTATTTAATTTCAGTCATCAGGACAGAGCCTCCGTAGCTCAGCCAGTGGTGTTCAACCTTTTTTACTACGCGAGCTACTTTTCTATAAAATGTTATTCGGCGATCTACTCTCTTATATAGATCACGTTCCCCCAACCTGATATCTGATTACGCACAAATAAACAACTAAAAATAAACAACAAAAAATACACAACTAAAAACTTTATTTGTGTATTTAAAAATTTATTTATCACTTTTAATTATTTTAATACAACAAAAAAAAAACAAATATATTGGAATAAAATATTTATTTCCCTATTTTGGAAAACCAAACTTAGAAAAAACAACAGATTGATTACAAACTCACAAGTTACAGGAAATGCTGGTTGATTAAAAAAAAGAAAAAAAGTTAATGTGAAATTTGGCATTGTTTGGCCCTCGCAATATTTTCATAGTGAAGTTGATATGAAGAAGTGGCCAATTGCAGACAATCATCCAAATGATCATTTGTAATTTGGTTTCTTAATTGATTTTTTATGACGTTCATATTTGAAAAAGCGAATTCTGACAAGTATATTGATCCGAAACACGACAGAATTTTTCGCGCAATATCAGTTAATTTTTTGGGAATTTTTCATGTACATGTACTTCCAAATGACTTCATTGTTTATTGATTTTAAACGTAAACTATTCTGAATGTTTATTATCTCAAGTTCTACTTCAGCTTGGTTTATATCAAACAGCCCACTTATTTTATTTGAAATTTCTGTGATGTTCAAGTTTTCTTGAAATGGATTATTGATAAAAGATACAGTCATTTCAGTTTTATTAAAATCTTTAAATCTTGAATTTATTATCTTCCTCAACTAATTCTATTTTACGAATAAATTCTTTTAAATCATAGCGAAGCATTTCTTGATTTTATTCAAAAAATTTTAATAAATATGAGAGATGTCTAAATTCGCAGTCATTTATATTTTTCTTTAATAAAAGTAAGTATTGTTGGATGAACTTAACATGTCAATTTAATTTTTATCTCTACCTTGTAACTCTAAATTTAAATTGCTTAATTTCGTACAGAAATCTACTAAAAATGATAAGTGTAACAAAACATCTTTTATCACTCAATTGTGGATAAATATCTCCTTTTTCATCAAGAAAAAATTTTATACCGTTAATTAATACAAGAAATCTTTCTAAAAATTGACTTCTGCTGAGCCAGCGAACATTATTGTACAACCGAAGTTCCCTATCATCATCTGCCTGTAATTTAAATAACCGCCGTTGCAGGGCTTTTCCTCGAACAGAATTTACAATTTTAAATGTAATATCCAAAACATCTTTTGTGTTAAATCTTTTACTACACAGTACTTGTTGGTGAATAATACATTGGTACGTTAAAAAATCTGGATATTTGTCATCGTTTTTACATAATGAAATGAAGCCTGATTTATTACTTATCATTGCAGGAGCACCATCAGTAGTAATAGACACAAGTTTAAAAAGGGAAGTTTGTGTTGTTTCTCAAATTCATCAAATGCCGAAAAAATGTCTTCTCCCCTAGTCCTTCCCAATAATGGTATAATTTTCAAAAGTTCTTACTTGAATAATCTTGAGATACCATGTGAATAAATACCATTAACTGAGCAATATCAGTGAAGTCGTTTGATTCATCAAATTGTAATGAAAACGCAACACACTGGTGAATGTCTGACATTAACCTAGCCTGGAAACTTTTCTCCGGCAATTGGAACTCTTCCTTTGGGCAATTTGAAACCTTGTCTGCTGCCTACGAGTAGTCTCTCTCTAGCAACGTCTCGAACCGAGAAGCTCCTTTCTGGAAGCGGGAAACTCCTCTCTCAAGCAACATCCGGGCAGTCTCTCTGACGGCGACTCTGGACCGGACGATCTCCTCTCTGACAGCAATTCTGGAACCGGGACCCCTTTTGCTTGCTTCAGCCCCTTTTTATTAGGCCTCCTCTGAGCCCTTGCATGAAGTTTGGCAACCCACAAAGAATCGGTATGAGTCTTTCATCTTAAGTTTCAAGTTCATCACGCCTTTCGTTCCCCTCCGCTTTTTTTTGATTGTAAGTTGCCGGTCATCGGAAAGTTGTTTGAACTCTTTCTGACTGACTTCGGAGATGTTTACACTTAGAGCCTGCAAGACTTTCTCATACATACAAGTTTCAATAACAATCTTTCTAATACCGCATGTACACTTCGGCGACAAAAACATTGCCTTTGTTTTTAACACTCTAACATATTCTTATTAAAGCAGTATATACAGTTAGCTTCAAAAGAGTTATTTACAAAAACTTCTAATACAAACTATACCGAGACAAACAAAGTTTATTTTTTTACCATATTCATGGGGCTTAACCTAAGTAAAAAATCGATGTAATGTGCTTTGGAATATTTAATATTTAAGCTACAATCGAGTTTTTACACTTTGCTTATAATCGTATTCACTCGGCTCGCTGTTTGATTTCCACTAATCCAAATTAATTCATTTACCCGGACTTATAAGAAAATTACTGATTTGACAATTTTAACGAAAAATAAATAAACAATAGCAATACACTTAAAGTTCGCGCAGTTAGCCTAGTGGCTTTGCGCTTCGCAACCATATGCCTGGGGAAGGAGTGTCCTAGGTTCGATTCTCGTCGGAGACGTGAGGAGCTTAAGGATCTTCCTCAGCCATAGCCAAGTTAGCCGGTCTTGGGCGCGGGAAGTAGGGTTTTTTCCGCCAGTTTATCTGGTGTTTTTCATCCCGCAAGCAGGCAAACCGGCCCCGTGAACACACAGGGATACAGCCAAGAACACCTTGAGGCATAGGAGTGACCATTCTATCGTCGTATTTCGGTTACGAAATCCAAGCATGCTTGGAAGGTTGTGGGCCTTAAAGGCCTGTTAAAGCCATTGGGATAGAATACACTTAAAGCGAATTAAAACTAATACAAAATAATGATAAATAAAATATTATGTTTTCAGTTTTAATTAAATTAGTAAGGAGGAATACATAAGAGATCGACCAAAAATCGCTCCGCGATCGACGGGTTGAACACCCCTTGTATAGACGAAGCCCTTTGGTCGGAAAGACCTGGGTTCGATTTCTGTCAGTGACGTGAGGAACCTTTATCTGGTCTCTTTCGACTAAAGGTAAGTTAGCCAGTCTCATACAGAAGTACGTTTTTTTTTTTTTTTTCCCACTCGGAAACTTGAGTGTTTCGTCCCCCAGAGCAGGCAAACCGGCTCCGTGAACACACATGGATTAGTCATGATTACGGCCCAGCCATGTGCCGGTCCCGAACCCGGATAAAATTGGGGGGGGGGGGGAGTCACCTACGGTCGGAAACGACTGAAAGGGAAGATCAGATGTCATCAGGACAATTTGCTTTTTAGTTGGGAAGATCTAAGAGCCTTTTCATCACGTAATACTTCCCCTCTAAACGTTGAAAAATTTGGAGAAAATAATATTTTGAACTTAAGCAGGTGCCACTAGATAAATGCCAAGTCCCCACTGAAAAAAAGAACTTCGCCCAGTCATAGTGGTAGTACTAATGTCTATAGCTAGAAGTCTGATATAATTCTATCCAGGTTAACAGTAAATCACTGGATTTTCTGCAGTCTGCATTCCGTCAACCGAAAGTACCTGTTACAGTGTTCTTGAAATACTTTCAAAAGAGTTATTTTCGTATCAGTATTTGGTATATTTTCCAGTATCGGTATACTGGAAAATATAACAAATGATCTTGAAATCTGATTATCCTATACGAACAAAAGGACACTTAACTATCGTGAAAGATAAATTAGGAAAAGGAATGCGTTATTGTCATTGGTTTGTCAACTCTTTATCTTTCATTCTTTTATATTATCTTCAGTCACTTCTCTTATTTTTTTTCGTTCATTCTCTACTAGATTCCTTATCTTTCTGTTTATCTATTTAATATATCTACGGTTTAGCTGGGAGAGAGAGAGAAAGAGAGAAGCCACAACTTTTCGAGAGGCGACCTTTGCGGCACGTTCATTGGGTCATCACTAAGATAGATTGGATGTTTCTGTTGCACGCGAGTGATCAGTCATATAAACAATTTCCGTCTGTAACAAGGAAAGGTTGGTAATGGAAAGTTACAGATGCGGAAATGTTTAATGTAAGTATTATAAGGTCACATCGGCAGACGGGGAAGGGAAGTTGTCCTTTATATCACCTTTAAGTAAATTTAAACGCTTTTCTCTAAATGAAAATGAAATATGATACCAAATGAAGTTTGTCCGTGTAATCGGGAAACTAGTGAAAATATTTTGAACATCCCACGTATTGATTTCCTTGATCTACGTTACTCTGAGGACACGCATGGCTTTCATAGAAGAGGTACAAATCAAGGATTAGTTAGAACAGATGGTAAGAAAGAAAGCATTGGCTTGAAGTTACATGATGGGTGAAGACGCAATCACAATTCATATGAGAAATCAATTTTTAGTAAGAAATATATGCGCCAAACGCACGAACTGTGTATAATGATTTAAATATTCGGCTCTGTAGATCTTTTTAGCAGAATAAAAAATACAAGTTATTTGAAAATTATATGGTTAAGCACAAACACATTGGGAGACTGTTGATTCGCACCAAAAACTGAATGAACGTTGCGATAAAATATTTATTTTTCATTAAGTAGGCACGATACGAGATCAAAGCTTCCTGAAGTTATTTTTATTAATTAGTGTATGATACAACGGTCGTGAATCCTATGCCACAGGAGCAGGTATGACATCTTCTGAAACCAGTATATTGCTATTGGTTGTAATTTTTTCTGTAAATGACGTGTGTTCTCTGGCCGATTTGTCTGTTTTGAGGGATGGGGGAAAAATAGTTTTCGGAAGGAAAAATTCTGCCACATCCTTATGAGACCGGCTAACTTACTTTCAATTGAAAAGTCCCTATCCTGAAGATAATGCTCTATTTTCAGTGGCAATGAGAAAAGTGATTCACTGTTTGCTTCATATTTAGAAGATAAAATGAATCATTACTTTCATGTCTTGCTAAATGCAGAGTATCTTCTATGGATGGAGCCAGAAGATGGATCGATGAAACCAGCCTTTTTGTCTGAGACTTCAGTCCACTGGTCAACAGAAAAGATGTGCTTCTCTATGATGATCCTCAAACATCCATTTGAGCATCATCATAGAGAAGCACGTAGAAGACCACAGGAAGCACATGGTGCTCAACCATGTGCTCAGCAACACTTCTTGTGGCCTTTCAGTAGAAAGATATAAGAATAATATCACACACACACACACACACACACAAAAATGGCCACAAAATTAAAATAGGAAGCCATAACAGATGATAATGGCAGTATATCGCTAATTACACATCTTTGGCTCTCTTTTTCTTTCTTTCTTTCTTTCTTTTTTTTCTTTTTAAAATAATAATATTATTTTCATTTTAATTTTATAAAATTTCAGATGTGGCATACCGAAATACCATCCAATTTGGATGGTCCAAATCGGTGATTATAAGCCTGATTAACGTGGTATCCCAGGAGCGGATAATCAGGATACAATTATGCAGTGACTTCATCAGTTTAATTCTGGGGAATTCAAAAATTATTTATAGATCTCGTTTGTCGCAAAGCATTACTAAAATACTGTCGTTGATTTCTATAAAAAGCTTTTCCTTGAGAGGTCATTTCACTTTGAGATTCTCTTTTTAAATATATTTTTATATTTAGTATATCTTAGTTTCAGAATTTCACTGACAGGGTCTGCATGGTGCAGCCGTTAGCGATGATGCCTGGTTGCAATTAATATCCAAGTTCAGATCTGTCTTAGGAATCAAAAATATTAGTATTTTTCGTCTGATGGTGAGTAGCCCTTCTTATGCAGACGCAACGTCTGTTATTTCCCGAAAAATTCAGTTTTTTCCCCTTCCACAGAACAGACAAGTCATCCTGGAGAACACACCTCATGGACAGACGTAGCAGGCTATGTAGGATTAACCATCCAATCCAAGTAGAAGTGGGTTAAGGAAAACTAAATTACTTAACCATGATGACCCATTACGTTTTCGAGGGATAACGTAATGGGTCATTATGTTATCCCTCGTGGGTACAAATGATTGTGGGTGCAACCACAATATAATCCAAATCCAACTCCATAATTTGGATTATATTGTGGGTGCAATCATTTATAAACACCATGTCGTATTTCCCATTGCTTACATTTGATAGTTTTAAAGAAAAAAAAAAACATAAAATAAATAACTAGGGGCTACATCCTTCCACCTATTCCAGTACCGACTTCTCTCTCTCCATCCAACATCCCTCATCTACCCTCAAGTCACAAAATAAACGTATCACTGCTCACATTAAAAAAAAAAATAGGGTGGGGGGGGGATTGCGCTTCTGATATCGTAAATCGATTAGTTGAGTAGTAAGCGATTCAAGAATAAATCAATGTCATTTGAAGTCTTTGTTGTATGAAAGTATCAAAAGGACAAAACCTTATATTGCATTGCTTCATTGGTTGCTACCTTTAATTAATGTGTGGTGGCGCCGAGAGGTAAACAGATATTTGCTCCATCTGGAGCAAAGAATGAAATAATATTCAGATTTTTTTTTTTTTTTTAAATTTCAAACTTACGAGGTCAACCTCACTTAAAAACTGTGTTGAATAATCTTGTTCACTATTTAAGTTTCAAAAATTCAATTTCTTACGACATTTGTAACGAATTTTAAACTGTTCATTTGTTGTTAACAAGATATGTCTTATGATGTTGTCTTTGATAATGCAAATTCACATCGTACGTAGTCGATTTATGTTATTTGGGATGGAATACGGTCTCATTTTTTTACATACTTGAAGGGATGGAAAAAGTATTTCTACCTTTTGAGATCTCCATAGAGAACTTTATAGGATTTTTTTTTTTTGTTTATTTTGACGGGCAAAGACTTTTTTCATTAAAATAGTAATAATGGAAGCTATGGAACAAAAACTTCATTTTTAAGAACTTCTATAAGATGCATTATTACATGTTACAAATATATTTCTTGTATACTAATTGTTCATGTTGTTTCTATGGTGGGAATAATTGAAAAATACATACAGTATAGCGTTGCCTCTTAGAATAGGATTTTAAATTCATAGAATTCCTGTTGAGTTCGCAAATTAGATGTTGCGCCCTCTACGAATGATATAGCTTAGTGTAAATTTCGTTACGCCATTCGAACTACCAAGAATGAGAGGTTGATATCTTTAAGAGTATTTCGGAAAACATTTAAGAAAAAAAAAAAAAAAAAAGAGGCCTCGTTACAAGAGTTTGGTGACAAATAGAAATACAAAAATCTCAACTACATGGTTACAGAAAATTATTCTTTATTCAGCCATGGATTCCCAGTAAATCTATCAAGTCTACTACTCTGCCATCTAGCGGATTTTTGGTACAATGCAAAAAAAAATCGTTAAAAATAATAATAAATTTGATCATAGATAATAAATTATGAAAAAAATCTACCAAATGGAAAAATTAAAGTTACGTTTGGGTGTACTGTTTGTTTACTAGTTTTTATCAATAAACTTCTAACAGTTTAATTTAAAGGAATTAACTAGTATCATAGTTTCAGCTATATAATGACGTTGCTAGGTAACTGACTGTATATAAGACCAATGAATACTCACCGTTATTCTGCTGGTAATGGCAAATATTACACCTGTTTGGCAGTCCATACTTTTAGAGGACACTAAGTCCGACACGGTGGCACTTCCCCCATAAACACGCTCACCCAAGAGGACACAAACACACGCGGGCGGGCGGGCGCGTGTGCACACACACACACACACACACACGCACACTCCCGACAGTTCCGGCACACGGTAACTCGCAAGTCGCAAGTACGCGATCTCGCGCACCCTACAAACGACTGGCAGTCTCACCTGAGTCACCTCCCTCAGCGGGTAGCCAACACTGCTACCCCCGCCACTGCTACCGCAGCCTAACCCCCATCCCACGTCGGCAAGTGGGCTTAGGGCGGGGGCGGGGCACACACGCTAGCAGCGTTGGACCGCCGCCAGTGGCCCGGGTCTGTTGGATGTGACGTCCCCCACCTACCCTCAAATGACTCCGTGGTACTAGCGGAACTACAAGTATTCCTCCCCCCCCTCCTGTTTTCGACTGAAGCAATCCTTAGTGGCTGTAAAGAGAGTCACGTGATTGCGCAGGACACCGATATGAAGTAAGTAGCGCAGCTGGAATTTAATTAGGCGTCTTACCTCCCCCAAAGCGTCTCTCTCTGCCCTATGGGTAGTTTGTATCCCCTTGACATACTGAAGGATAAATAACTACTCTTGTCCCCAGACTTGCTATGCTAACTATCTTGTTGCACTATTAAACCACTTCTGTCCTACCTCTTTGGATCGACTCATCTTTCTAATTCTCTCCTCCCCTCTTTAACCCACTCTTATTCTTATTAGGTTTTACTTTTATTTACAGCCAACTTGCTTCTGACTGTAAATAAAAGTTCTGACAGATCTTATCCAGCGCTAACTGGGCTACACACAATCCTTTAACACTAAGCCTTCTGTTTGCAGATAATTATTCCTATTGCCGTAATTTTGCAGACATTTAAGAAAATAAATGTAAGAAACATTTAAGTCCTTCTAGTACCTATTCATTCGAATTTGTACGTCTAAATTAAACAAAGCAAACACTGTAGAGATATCTCCTCTCCTTTCATTGATTTAACAGACTTGCATTGTATTTGTTTTGTCTGGGAAATCAGAAAAGAACAAAGTTCTTTAGAAAAATTCGTTTATTTGTTTGTTTGTTTCTGACTGCGATCTGGCAAGAGTGTTACATTTAATCTACATGGGTGACTGCAATTGAAACAATTTACAGTATAGCAACTAAAAACATTGTAATTCGTTTAAATTGATTAGTTGTTGAGTCTTCGAACAGAGACAGAATAGATGAATACGATCTTTTCGTCCCTCCCAGAATAAAAAAGGGATATTTTTATACCATGCAATCTTTTCACCTTAAATAAATAAAATAAAATTTATTGTTTTTCCCATTTTTTTTTTTAATTTCAAAAATATATTTATTTTTATTTCTGGCTAAATCTCTCAGGGAGGAAAAATCCCGAAAAATACAAATTCTTTAGCCATTCAAACATTCAATATTTACATCTAAAATAAATAATAATAATAATAATAATAATAATAATAATAATAATAATAATAATAATAATAATAATAATAATAATAAAGAACTGTCCAATCAGATCTATTGATTCTTTTCCTACTCGAAAAACAAATTACATTCTTACATATTATTTAAATTTATAAATAAACAGTAGTGAGAAATATATCCGTCCATCATTTCCTATTGCATCTGAAGATACAATATGTAATTATAATTCGTGTGTCAGAAAATTACATATTTCTGAGACTTGGTTGTCACGTGGTATTGCAGTTAAGCGCCCGGATGTATGTTTATTTCTGATGTGATATACAGCTGTAGTTGTTCCTCATCTGGATTTAATATTAGGGAAAAAATTTTTTTACTTCTTAAGTTTTTTGGACCTGCGACACTTCCGGGTGTAATAATCAACACACACACACACACACACACACACACACACACACACACACACACACACACACACACACACACACACACACACACACACACACACACACACCAGAAAGAGAGAAAGAGAGAGAGAGAAGGCTACAAAGGCGTCAAGGACGGAGCAGCTCCACGGCGCCAAGGTCAAGGACCCCAAGCCCCAGGCACGAAGCTCTTATTTCTCCATCAAGCTGCTGTCACTCTAGTGATGTGTCATGCTGTGATCCGCTCTATGGAACTGTTGCACTACACTTGACGGTCGTCATGACAACGGATAGCATCGCAACTGTTTTCCCACGTGATGAAATCGACGAGATCGCTCCAATGATTTCCCGCTCTGTTATGGTTTGTGCAACTCATGCGTGGAGATGAATGCAGTGCCCTCTATCGGAGAGAACAGTCAATAAAGGGTTAAAATTCTCATAAGCACGCTTTTGGAGGAATAAGCAAAGTCAAAATAGACATAAATGAATGGATTTTAGAAATACAGCATTGATGATTTTAGATACTTTATCTTCATTGCAGTTTTGACGGACATTAATTTTATTACTTAAATAAAGAGCCAATCTAGGAAATTATGTTATTTTTATTTTCATTTGAAGAATTCTGGTTCTATTACATCTATGATTCATTTTTTCGTTCCAATAAGTAATTCTGCTTGCATATACCACGTGGTTTGTAGAATATCCTTCTGCTGCCAGTTGTAAATTATCGTCAATTTAAATGCATTAAAATTTAGCAAAGGAGAAGAACCTAGTAAGTATGAAGGGTATTCTATCTTTCTTTTTCCTGTCTGTTACTATTTTTTTTTTAATGAAATGTGCATTCCTAAATCAACTCTGAGTATACCCTGGCAACTTCCATATGAAATACTCAACAATGATAGCCTACATTGTTGAGTATTCATTTGTCCTACTTAATCTGTTATTTGCATCAAATTCCTAAGTTTCCTAACACCTCGTAAGGACAATAAACTTGAGTTGGTTGGTAAGTAACGCCCTCTGGTTGGAGAAAGCAGAATTCATTTTTCATGACTTTATGATGATTTTTCTATTGAAAATGATTAGTGAGTTTCATACGGAGATGGTAAGCATTTCATTCCAAAACGCATACAATTTACAGACACTGCATTCTTCTCTTTGCTGCTGTTGGAAAGAAGAACTGAGTTTAAATTCCGTGTAGGACGGAAGAACTTTTAGGACTTTTCAGCTGAAGGTGAGGTTATCGGTATCATACGGAGGTGGGATTTTCCTCCCCTTTAAACTCAGGAATTTCTATTTGTCAAAAACAGACAAACCTTGAGAGCAGTCTATCTTAAAGAGTCAACCAACCAACTCTAGCTTTGTCCCATTAGATTTATTTCTATAGCTCAATTCCAGCTTTGTTTATCACGATGCCATGCATTTCTATGGGAACACCAGTAGTATTGATATCAAGACTTCAACTATGAGTCCAATCATTTAATTAACTGAACAATAATACCATCTTCTTTTATACTGACTGTTATTCCAACTCGCATCCTTCGTTATAAGAGTTCTAAGTTCATATTTTCTCTTCTTAATCATTCTAAGGAGTCACAATACAATAGGTAAGCACATTTGGCGTGAAGAAATTCATTGCCAATTTGAAGTGCTGTTTCTTCCATTCTGTGGTTCAGATAACGTCACAATGTATTAGCAAGGCAATCAGATCTCGCACTGCAATCAGAATACAGGTTTCCCTCGGTCAGTTCCCTGGCGCAGGTGTCCTTCCGTCCAGGTCACATATTAATCATTTAGCCAGACAACCTATCTAACAGAAGGAAGACAGGACCTCACGCGCGTGTAGTTTTTTTTTTTTTTTTTTTTTTCCTTTCCGCTAAGCCCAGGGCAAGGATATCTTTACCCAGAGAAGCTATTAATCCTACATGCTACAACAGGACGCCAAGAATATGATGAGGTGTATGATTGCTGACCCCGATTAAAAGGTGTAACCCACCCCAACATATCCCCCGTTTCCAACAACAACAACAAAAAAACATAATTGGATGCTAAATGTTAATCCGGAGGTAACAATAAAACTAAGAGTCAGCAAAAAAAAAAAAAAGTGAATCCATCATACGCATGTGCCTACGCACATAAGAGATATTTCAACTTACAGTAGAATTGGATATAGAAAGCCTACATATTGGAGCTCAAATAATAATTATGTATGAGGTCTATGTAGTTTTGTGGCAAAGCTTCTGGTTTCGCAATGCTAGACCATCCGAAGAAAAATTTTGCTAATTGAAGGAACATTGTTCTTTTTTTTTTTTTTTTTTTTTTTTCAAACGAGTTGCTTGGGAAAAGGATTAAAACCAAGTATAAAATTTCTTGGTATCTTTAACACATATATATATATATATATAATGAATTAAATTTTTAAAAATTTTGTTGTATTGGCTTCAGACATTCGCTTTGACTGCAATTTCAACCTAATCCAAGACAATATCCACATTTAGTTGTTCAAGGGCTTTACACTCTCCCCCAGCTGTTCAAAAAGAATATCAAAGAATCATTTCCCTATCTTCTTAATCTTTGTTCAATATGTGCCATTACTGTACTTTAGGTTTTGCGTTTCTCATATGTGGATTCAATTTTTTTTTATTATTATTATTTAAAAAAAGTAGTTGGAATGCTCTTAATTGGTCGCAAACTATTTTTGGAATTTTGATTTTACTTCGATCGAAAAAACACGTGCAAGGTTCACATTTTTATATGGAATAAAGTTTATGTGTTTGCATGTGCAAGTAGATTTTTCTCCCAGATTTTTGAGATGCAAGGTTAAAATCTCGGGCTTCTAATTATGAATATCAAGAAAAATAAATCGACCGTAGAACTCACACTATTACAGATAATAATACGAGCGTTGGGGTTTAAGACTACGAGATAGTGGCAGTTATCTGCCGTACACACATACTCTCTCTCTCTCTCTCTCTCTCTCCACGGAAAACTGAAGGCTCGAACGAGGAAGATTAGCTGCTTCTCTGTCTTGAGAAAGATAGTTGTGGCTAGAGGGGATCCGCCTACTTTCTTTGCATAATAAAAAACTGTAGAGGATTTATATAACAAGCGAAGTACGGAACCAGTGAATGGTGTTTTTATTGTCCATTTCTATTTCATGTTTACAAATAAAGACTAATGCGTTGTATACATTTATAGAGGCAAATCACATGCGAATACATAGAATTATTTGCATTGTATTAATAAATACGATTCGTGAATGAACTGAACAAATCTATCCACGTGGGAATAATAATAATAATAATAACCCCTACTTCTGAGAAAATAAGTCATGTGGGTAGATTTGTTTAGCTTATTTTTTTCTTCCCGCACGTGGCATTGTTTTTGTTGCATTGAAGGATGCAACAAAAAAAAGAAGAATGTTAAAAAAAAAGTAGAAGAATCAAAACAAAAATATCTGCTCCTGAACAAAAGAGCCAATAATCTGGATAAATGACTCTGTATCAACATCTTGGCAGTAAGGAGTGCTCTGTGCAAGATATCTGAGGATAGTTGCGAAACAGATAAGCATCGTATTCGATCTCGTGGCCACTTGTGATGTGGATCATCGCCTCCAGCGAAAGACTTTCAGTAAATATGTTAGCATTAAGGTATGGGATGTTTAGAATGGATGAAGCTCGGCGAGATATCCGGGCTTTATTTAGTGAGTGATGCAAGCAATGTTAGAGAATAACGATTGCGAAATATTTATTTTTAATAAATAATTATAATTTTCTTGATATAATAATTTGTTAATAAATTACGACGGTAGTGTAATTATTATTGTAAATGGCATGTGCTCTCTGGCGCGCTTGCTCATTTTACGAGATGAAAACCGGAGATTCCGGAGGGAAACTTTCATATTCCTGTATAAGACTGGCTAACACATCTTTAGCTGAAAGGCATTAATTTTTATTTTTCTTATTTTGTAACAGTTTGGTGGTAGTTTTAAAATTTAACACGAGCATTTGCATCTGTTTCAACATGTGCCAATTTGCGATGACATCACACGTGATTTTTTTAAAAATATAATTTAAACATTGCCAAAGATATAACCACTCAGGCTAACAATAATTACCTTTTATTCGAAGAATTAAAAGAAAATCAGTTGTATCTCTATCAATTTGTTCCCGGTCGCTTAATAATATAAATAAATAAAAATAATTAAATTTATCCGGAAGACGAAAACATCAGCGCCATCTATGAGTCAAATGAGAACAAGCAAACGGTTACATTTATACTAATTGAAAAATGTAAATTTCTTCAAACAAAAGACACGAACGCCATCTATGAGTCAGGTGCTGAACTGAAGAAGAGCTGGATTCTGTGCCTTCATTACAAGAGAGAGACTTAGCAAGCAGAACCTCTAGATTGGTTTTAATATTTGATCATCTTAAAATCTTTAATAAAAGACAGGACTTCATAAAGGGGGAGGGGGCAGGGAAGAATGAAGAACTTTCATCATAGGTGCATTGGCTATCTCTGATGATACCTTCCGTGCACGAAGAGGTGATGACCTTAAAAGACACACGCGGAGGTGTCTTGTTCCCAAGATGCTTAACCTTAAGAGTTAGTGTGTCTGCTGTCAAGAATCTCCTACACGTGAGTTCTTGTCCTGGCTGGAACGTGTTCCTGACGAACGTATTGGTCACGCACCGTCTTGGTTTGATGGAACGGTTACGTGTTGGCTCGGTGATTATTTCTTCATCTGAGAGTCGACCACTTTTATTTTTTTTTTTTATGTCCCGACACACGAACCACTCTGCGCACAGGGCAATCCATTATGTCCTACACACCAATCGAAACCCTAATTGCAATTACCGGATGCAGTCAATGACACCTGAACGATAGATACCTAAACAAATGCAACTTCGAGACAATGTACGCATGCTCAATGTTGCTAAGTTACCAATTATTTATTTATTATTATTTTTTTTTTTTTTACTCATCTATCAAAACGATTCTGTTACATTGATTAATGTACAACTCGGAAACAATCTTGTTCCAACCGCATTTTTTTTTAAATCCAAGGAATTCGATAAGACACTGCAAACGTTTTAATTTTTAATATAATTTAGTGTCATTTATTATAAATGAAACTAAACTTGCTGTGGTCCGTCCATTACTTTTAACTGTTATAACCAAATATATGTCTTCATGCTCCGTGGTAGAGCGAGGGCGACCTCTTAGCAACCTTCTGGAGCACATTCCATTGGTTTGAAACGCTGTCCAGATCTTGGATACAACTCTATGTGAGATTGCAAACTTTCTGGCAATCTCAGTAATTCTGCGGCCTTCTTCAATCTTTCCAATAATTCTTCCCCGCGTGAAATCATCTAGATGATGTCTTTGAGACATTACAAGGCATCCGACTTTGCAACTTTATTCCTTCACGAAAAGAGCTTCCTTCAAACACAATTCACTCAGTGCTTCCTTTTGCTATTTATCTTGTTGAGTGCTACCACGTGACTCCTTTGCGTGAGATTCGAAAATTTGAATGTGTAGTCACTCTATACTCGAAATCGTCAGTTATACAAATAGCCACAAGCTGATTCGTTTGAATTTTCGGTTGTAATCTTCAAAAATATTGTTCGTCCTTAGGTTTGGACACCAATATATAATGGATATATCTATTTTGGATAAAAGTGCGCGCGCGCGCGCTCGTGTGTGCGTGTGTGTGTGTGTGTGTGTGTGTGGCAACACATTACGCACGTCCATGTAGGGACAAGATCTGCATCCAAATCTTTTGGTTGGCAAACGTCAATTAGATGAAATAGAAGTCGGGTAGCTCATATAATTGCCTAACCAGAGCGACTTGTCTTCTAAAAAACATTAATGATAATAATAATAATAATAATAATAATAATAATAATAATAAATTCTTTATTTTATGATAAAATAGAACTTACATTACAGGATAAATATGCATATCAGGATTTCTTTCAAGTCTAATAAATAGTTTGAAATAACTCACGCCATTATTATTCTCATTAAATCCTTTGACCCGCACATTTCCGTACTACCATCGGACCCATTCCATACGAACAAATGACATACACAAACACATAAAAAAATATACGCTAAAAAAAACATCTCCAAATACGGCTAAAAACCCAAGATGACAATCCTACATTTATACGAACGAGTAACCAGCTGGAACCATGACGTTGTCATAGCAACAATAAACAGAACAGTTTAGATGTTTGGGAAGTTAGGGACATCGCCACACACACCAAGGTTTTTCGCGAATTGTCTGCACTGTTGCATTTTTCATAGACACACTCTACCGTAACGCGAACTTCAACGAAGACGTCCGTGTTTGAAGCTCACACGCGAGCAGAACAATACCACACCGCCTACTCTTGAAGCTACTTTAGACACACACACACACACACACACACACACTAATATTGCGTGCAGTCAGCATTGCTCTTTTTGTCCCTTTTTCGGTTACACTTTGGTGACGCTTTGTCTTGTAACCATGGTTTCTAGCAAGGTGGGACAACATGCGGTCCTTATCTGGAAGGTGACGATCTTCCAGAAAGAATCGGCATGCTCGACTGCCGATTGTCGTACACTGACACCATAATAAAACTTCTATAATACGATCGTTTACCTTCGAATAGCTGTATCAGTTATTATGGAATTGTTGTGGTTTAATACAGTTTTAAACTCTGTGCTTATATATTCATGCAAAAGAGTTGCGTCAAACTCGTGGCGTGTGTGTGCGTGTGTGCGTGCGCGCGCGTTATCACTGTTGTTAAATTTAAATTGATAATTCCCATACCATTCAGAAACAATAGATTACGACTACTTTGGCATATCGTGGAACGTTAAAGATCATCGTGTTTATCAGCTAGTGCAAAGTCAGGAAATTAAAAAAAAATTTTAAAGGCTAAATGCTTTTAAAATGCTCCCCATTCAGCTAAATGCTGTTATAGATAGTAAAGTTATACTCACAATATAAAAAAACGGGATAGTTATTATAAGAAGAAAAGTTCTCCTCCTTTACATTTAACTAAAATTCAAATAATACGAAGTCAATCCAGTTAAATTCTTTATAGTCTAATCCAGTACGCCATTACTTCCAGAATACAGGGTGCAAGGCTTTTATAAGGATTTTAATAAAATGTGCTCTTCATTCTCAGACAGGGACAAGATTCCCTCCCCCAAACTCGAAATTGACATCTCAAAGCAGACAAACCAGCCGCGGAACACACACACACACGCATTTAACAGACTCATAGCCTTAGGTTGTTTGGCCGTAATTTCTACTAAAACAACTGGATGTTATACACGTCAGTTTTTTATTTGCATTAAAAAAGGTTACATTTCTTTACTTATTTCAACCCATTCGTCTCCTGGTTAGGGATCACCAATTAATGCAGTCTGCATCTTCTAAGGATAAGTATTTGCCTGTAAATCTGTGTGTTCACGAGCCCGTTTGACTGTTTGAGGAGGGACAAAAACTAGAATTTCTTTGAGAAAGTCTACCACTTCCTTATGCGATCAGATAACCTACCATTTCATCGAAAATGACCTGATGAAGGTCCCCCCCCCCCTCATAGACGGAATTCGAACCCTGATATTTCCAACCAACGGCACTGTATTTACCTATCAGAATAATCAACACTTTTTTTTGTATTTTATTTTATGATTTTGAAAATCGTAATAATCAAAATCCCATCTCAGTTCCTGTTCGTTTAGACTAGTATGAAAGAAAGAAGGGGAAGAAAAAAAAAAAAAAAAAAAAACAGGTTCACCATCAAATGGAACTTGAATGTTTTGGAAACTACCCCAAATGACTCTTTCGTAAGCAGACTCTGGACTACAACAGACGATTTTTTCTTTTGTCACTATTAGCACAGACATGCTCTATCCTTCTCACTTTGCTGATGACGTGACAAACTGCAAGGTCTTTCACAAATGCAATTTTATGGCAGTGAAAGTTCTGTATGTAATGCCATTTGTCTCACGTAAGCTAAATATTGTATGTCGACATACTATCGAACAGGCACACACATACATGGCTATTCAGAGCCTCCAACTCCTCTATTCCTCTAATCATAAATACAAGAAAGGCCATTCATTATTTTTTTTTTTCCGGTAACAGCTCGGCGTGAACATTTTATAAAAAAAAGCAAGAAATAATTGTGCATCATTTCTATAGATTAAAACGATTTTGACCCAAAGTTTTTCGTATTTAGAAGTATTTTTATAAATAAAAATAAAGTACAAGCCATTAGGAAAAAGAAAACCAGGACATCCTTTTAAAAGATTCAACGATGACTTCTAAGGCCGGAACAGACCACTGTAGGCCTAAATCCTTGATAGGCATGATGATGATGAAGTATTTGGTATTGAGCTTTGAATGCAAGCTATAGAGTTTATACAGAGCCTTTTCTTTGTGTATAATACTTTTGTTTCAAAAGTTTCGGTTTCGATAATATTGTTAGTGTTTAGT
This sequence comes from Typopeltis vanoorti, assembly GCF_054136105.1. Taxonomy (NCBI): domain Eukaryota; kingdom Metazoa; phylum Arthropoda; class Arachnida; order Uropygi; family Thelyphonidae; genus Typopeltis; species Typopeltis vanoorti. Next base: position 158,967,828 of record NC_143550.1, on the reverse strand, counting down.
GTAGTTATCATTTATTGCCATCAGGATTATAGAAATAATATAAGAATGGACTTCTTAGGCAACAAAAACATATCGGTGCCCGATATGTTTTTGTTGCCGGAACGCCATGCTTCTGGCTCGGCATTGAAAATGAACTGCATCCAAGACAAGCTGACAGTTCCATGTGACTAACTATTTTATTGCGTACCATCTTCACTGATAAAAAAAAGGGTCAAGTCCCTCTATTTTCTTCCCTCCCCTTATCATTGTGAACAGCTTTTTTTTTTTTGCGCTTGTGTCCTTTCTTTTTCATAATACCGCACATAATTTGGATTAAACATTTTTAAAATAAAATCTACCACTTCCTGTATGCAGTAGATTTCTTCTGTTATGATGTCTGTTTCAACCAACCAACCTTATGACTGTGCTACTATAAAATCTCATAATGTTGTAATTCATTTGATCACGTGAACTTGTCACAGTATTAAGAAAAATCTTGCTTCTATTACGATTGTAATTTCTCGTTCCTTACATTTTTTGTCTCATTCGCGTGAAAGTTAGTCTTCTCGCTGACGATCGATCCTCAGCAATCACCCCACTCACGGAATATCGCATGCCGTGATTTGCTTGCGGAAAACATTATCCTTCTCATTTACATGAAATTGTATAGGCGCAATTTGCATCACGTACGCTTGGTCAGAGCGGGTATGATTTACGACATTACGATCAGCACTTCGCGACCGTCATAACAAAACACAACAAAGCATTTGGCATGAAAGACAGTGAGAGAAAATCCGGAGCACCCGGAGTAAAACTTCAAGGATAATAAATGTAAATTTTGGAATTAATAATTTGATTGGACGAAGCCGTCTTTGCTTTTTAGTGATTCGGCAAGCAAGCAATGATATAAAAACACTGTCAAGCAACCCTTTCAAGTAACATCCTCTCCGAGGAACTGAATATTTAATGAAACACAATTAAACTATTACAGCTAAACCATTATCATAAATCAAATGCGATGTAATATGCGATAATTTAAGTTAATAAACTATCACGTGTTCTTAATGCACGCGCGGTAGAAAAGAGTGCGCTGGTGTAACAACGAATTACGTCACAGCTCGAACGTGTGGTGAAATTGACGTTAACTCGTGCTGTCTTGACAACTAAAGCAACAGTTTAAAAAGTTTCACGGTTACCATAGTAACCTTTATCACTCAGAATATTGATTCATCAATATGAAATAGATCTCTTTGTTTATTTCGTTTTATTTTAAATGAGAATTTCATGCATTTACATGTAAGTTGCGAAGTTAGGATAATTATGGTTTGGAATTCTAGGGAAATTACAAAAGCAGATTCCACTACTTTTCCTGAATTGCAGAATTGTTCAAGTTGTGCAATCGCACCAATTTTTTCCCCTTTTGCCTTGCACTTTACGCTAGCGAGCATGAAATATCCTTTGTGTCACTTGGCCAAAGTAAAAAAGAACATAGCAAAGAGAGAGACGGGTTAAGTACACAATGAAGTACGCATTATCTCGGTAGCTTAGCGTCGCCAGGAGACTAATTAACAATAATCTAAGGCTAATTATCTTTAACAGGCACGAGGGGAAACGACAATGCCACCAAGTGCTACCCATGTAGACAGACAGACGAAGATGAAGAATGAGAGGTGGGACACGAGGGCTAATGAGTTGATATTTAATAAACACTAACAGTAATTTGGGGAATGTCATGCGTGTATGACCTGCCACCTTGTGATAAACGAATGAAACTGAACTTACAATGATTTCGATGATATGGTTACGGAAGCCTAAGATACTTTTGCTTCCAGGTTCGTAGATCTTAACTTCGTTTAACCACTACTGATGATTGTATAGATTATTATTACTTTTTCTTCTTCCCGATAGATGGCAGGAATTATTGCTATAATTTTCCAGTGAATTTTTATTCGTTTTTAATCTGCCATCTTAGAATATACTGTATTCAATGTAGTGTATTATTTATTAGGCTAATAATATCTAGACAAATTATCCACATTCGCTTGCACGTGTACCCAAAAAAAATAACGGTAAACAGTATCTTAGAAATTTAGCTAATTTATTATTTGAGTTAGTTTTTTATTAAAAAAATTGTGATCTAGAAATCAATACAATTATTCTTTTTCAATTAAAAAAAAAAAAGAAAAGAAAAGAAAAAAATGCTTTTGAGAAGACGCAGTTATTCCTGCCAAATGGCAAATATTTCGCAAATATTTCTTTTTATTTTCCTTTATACAGAATTTTCTTCAACTAAACCAATCATATTCGCAAACCCTCCCCTCCCTTCCCTCCCACACAAAAAAAGGAAAAATATCAGTAGTATTTTTCTTTCTGCTTTTAGTACTGCACTTAGCAACAATATTAAAATTTTGAACGGTATCCAATCTTAACAATAATATGAAACCTACTGAACTGTCAACTTTTAACAGTGAAATCGCATTCAAAATCAAAATAAGATTTTCTTCACGATCATGTTTTAATTAGATGACGCATGACATACATTATATGCTATCTTATTTTTCCCTCTCAAAAACTCTTTTTTTTTTTTTTAATAGCTAACATCGGTTTGATTACTTAAATAAGAAATAAATATTGAGAGATTTATAAATTTTCTTTTAAATATTTTTAATTGCAAAGATCATGCATTTAACAGCTCTCTTCAGCACAGATTAGTTTAGCTATTCGTTATTGCCTCCGTAGCGCAATCGAAAAAACAACGGACAGAGCGCCTTTCAATTGAAAAAGACTTGAGTACGATTCACATCGTCACAAATAGAAATATGATTAAAAATATTTATTTTTTAATATATAGTTTGAATTATTTATTATTAATTTTATTTATAAAAATAAAATATACATATGTCCATGTATGTATATATAAATCTCTAATCATTAATTTGTTGAAAGTTTTTAGTTAATATTTTTTTAGCAGAAACTAGACATATAATGGATAAATTCCTATTTATTAATAGTTTTCTTCTTCTCTCTCTCTCTCTCTCTCTCTCTCTCTCTCCTCTTTTGTTAATGTTCAGCAGAATCTTCTCACTTTACAGTTAATATTTAATGAAAAACTGAAAACCACTATGATTGTTTTGTTACAATTAAATTATCACGTTTGCTTCACGCAATTTCCACAAGAAAAAAAAAACATAATAAATAAAATAAACAACAAACACTTGCCGAGAATAAATGAATAAAAAAAAAATCTTTCATTAGAAGAAAAAATTCATTGACAACATGAAAGAAAAAGCTAAGTTATTTTTGGCAATGGAGCAGACCCTTTTTTAAAACTTTTCATTTATTTTTGATGCACAGTTTCATTGCCAATGCTGTTTTTTTTTTTTTTTTTTTTTTTTTTTTTTTTTTTTTCAGTTAAGATTGAGTTGGCCGATCTCATACATAGGCAGCAGAATTTTTTCTGCCGAAAATGTCGGATGTTTCATTCCTCGTGAAGGAAAATCGGCAAGAGAATACACGCGAGTTAATGGCGTTGTCTTTAGGAGTGGAGTGGAGTTTTGTATGATGAGTCTCTTCGACTCTTTGGAGTTGTCACATAATAATAATAATAATAATAATAATAATAATAATAATAATAATAATAATAATAATAATAATGCACGAAGTTCATTATTATTTTTATTTTTTATTATTTTCACTTTGCGTATGGATTAAAGATTTTTTTTTTTTTTTTGTTGTTGTTTGTTTTTGTTTTGACGTAAAATTCAGGATATTGAACAATTGATAGCGTTGAAATAAACCGAGAATACGCTGCCACCTGGTGTATTAAATTGGAACATACCGTTACTATGGAAACATGGAAGCAAAACTTCACATACGTCTTAATCAAACTAATAGAACTGTTATACGAAGAGCTACCATGTGCTGATTACGACATCATTATTCAATCTATACAAGAAATTATTTAATCTGTATAGAACACACAGTTGGATGATGAGAAATTCCTTCAGAAATATTATACTCATTGCTTAAGTCAGGGCTTTCCAACCTTAGGTAATCCGAGAGCCGCATTAGAAAAAAAAATATCCGATGGCCGCATCACAATGCGTGTCTAGTAATTTGGTGAGCAGCAGCGACACAACCTCGAAAGCTGAACAAACGAACAACACTAATTGCACAATAATCGCGCGCTCACGTTCCCCATGAGCACCCGGAGCATACGCGTTGGAACAAAACAGTGTAAGAACGCTTCTTTGACACATCTAATACTTGAAAAATATGTGGGTATATAGTGATAAAAACACCAAATAAAATTATCAACATCGAGATTATCGATTAGTGATAGAATTAAAATATCTAATACGCATTCGATTCAAATTATTATTTTATTCTTTCGCTCGTGAAAATCAAAACACACAGGCTGCCCGCGGGCAGTGCTTTGGACATCCCTGGCTTAAATAATTATGAAACGAATAATTTTCTGAAGTCGACTTTTGTTTTAAACAAGAACTATAAGTAATTATTAAAATAAAGTACAGCATTCTACTTATGCATCAAAATTATATATTTTGTATAAAATACAAAGGGAAGTATTATATCACATGTTATTTATTAAAATTAATGCTAATTTACAAAATTTTAAATTATATTGCGAGTTTTGAAAGAACATCTTTTATTTGTTAATATAAGAGCGGTATATTCATATCATGCATGTAAATAAGAATGATCGAGGAAGACGGACCCTTGGAGGGTAATGGATGGCAATGCTGTAGCCAATGAAGTTCTAGCTGAGGCTCGGTTATTGCTGTTGCCCTTCTGCCATGATCGGAGCTTTAATAGCTCAATAACACCTTATCGCTACATTGTCCTATACAGATAACAGGGAAGACAAAAGCATTCTTGCTTCGCCCCTTTAAGCCAGTCCTTATATAAGGATAAGAATGATCTCCCCGTTTTGTGGCCGGCTCGTATGAGGCGACTGAAATGGGACACTGAGTTTCGTCTATTATTAGATTTCTTCCGGAATTTTGCTCCCGATAAGGGATGTTTTGTCCTGAGAGCGCATTTTGAGTCTCTGGGGGAGGGTGTTCTCCGGCGTGGCCCGTGAGGGGCCTTGTCAGTGGACTCCATTCCCTGGAATATGAGCGGCTCTGCTCGGTGGCGGGGTGAGCCTGGCACTGAGTTGGACGATCTTTCGGCCACTATCGAGTGGTCTAGAGTTCTTTCTAATTTTTAAACAGGGCTTTACTTTAAAAAAGCGCTATTGTAGCCCATGCATGTCGTAAGAGGCGACTAAAATGGGTACCCAGGGAGGGTAATGGATGACAATGCTGTAGCCAATTAAGTTCTGAGGCTCGGCTATTGCTGTTACCCCTCCTGCCATGATCAGAGCTCATAGCTCAATAACACCCTATCCTTACATTGTCCTCTACAGATAACGGGGAATATATGAAAAGCATTCTTGCTTCGCCCATCTAGCAAAAAAGATCTGACGAAATGCTATATTTCTTGTTTATAATATAATAAAATAATATAAAAATTTATAATATAATATAATATATTTATATAATATATAAAAATGTATAATATAATAATATATATATTTATATAATCTGACGAAATACGATATTTCTTGTTTATATATATATTTGTAGTAATCTAAGAAAGACCACTAAATTCATAAGATCTTTAAAAACTAAACCTGATTACCCTGTCGAAAGGAAAGTGCTTCATTATAGCCTGTTCTTGTTCCCTGGAAAGACAAAAATTTGACATGCATTAAATATATAATAATTCAAAGAAATTTAGTATTGTCACTAATATATAATGCCAATTAATATAAATCATAGAATATGCATATATTAATATAAATATTTTTTTTTCATATACTCTCTCTCTCTCTCTCTTATACTATTGGCGTAATAAACTGAGTGCAACTTTTTTTGAGAAAAACAGTTTGCATGCAAAATATATAAATACAGGTGAATGAATTTGAAGAAAAAATAATAATAATTTCGTTTATATTAATGCGTATAACATGCTTTTTTTTATATAAATTTATATTGCTCTGTTAAAGGTTAAATGTATAAAAATCATGAGCTAAATGTTAGATAATTCTGGAGCTGCTCTATATAGACCACAGATGCTTTTCTTGCCACTCTGGGAATTAATGTGGTAGCGTCATATCTGGCGGTGAAAATCATCTATAACCGCGATGACTTATTTGATAAACAGTGCTCTCTATGAATATGAAGTATATTTTATTTCTTTTGTAAATTTTATTCTATAAAGTAATATTAATAATGACCTTTAGGTAATCGGAGATAGACTAAAATAGATTAAACATGATCTTAAAATAATTGTTTGTTTTCCAAGCATCCTAAATGATATCGAATATCGGTTTTTGGAATTCTTAGAAATTGCATATGCTGCCATCTAGATTTCAATTTGTGAACCACATGAAAAAAAAAAAACTATCTATCTATAAATAATTGGAGTGAAATATAAACCATTTGGCACGCGCATAATTACGATAAATTTTTTTATATACGAGAGATGTTGCAATTGTTAAAGAAAAAACAACTTTTGTAAAATAGATATCGTATCCAATATAATGATTGAGTGATGTCGATGTTTGCTGCAAAGGGTTAAATGCGTCTTAAGGGGAACCTACTCAAATGACGTCATTCCAGGGCACGCATACGCCAGGGATGCTACCAGTGTCGGGAAGACATGATTTTAAGAAACATAATCTAAAGTAATGCAAACTTTGCTTATCTTTAAGATCAAATATATCTGATTTCACTTTTCGCATGTTCATTCCATGAATGCAATATTTTCTTTTAGTTTACATCAATATTTAAGAAAGTTCATAAACTTCTAGCACAGATATGCAAACGAATGTGTAAGAAGACATCCAAAATGAACATAATTATTATTAAAAAATTACGAGTTATTCGCCGTAATAGTTGATGGAACTGAACTAGCTCTAACTAGGACGTAACAACAACTTTCTAAACCAAGTTTTCAAGTTTTAGAAGTCAGCTCGCATTCACATAGTTCTTTTATACATAAATCTAAATGTAAATATCGATATTTGCAATGCATCCTCACTGCACAATCTCTGCAGACACTCTTATCATCCATACATACCACTTCTAAGCAGACACAACACAAAGAACATTCTTCAAAAAGAGACAAAACTAACTTACTGTACCCTCTCCAGGTATGCAACGTTAGCGAATTGCGTCAGGTAGATCTTTCTTCCAGGATAGGGATTCTGGAGAAGATGACAATGACGCTGGATTTTTAATTCGGATTCCGACTCCTGTCTGGATTGACAATGTCGATCTACGACGTTTTCTCCTTTGACCCTGGTTTGTTCTTCGGCTGAGCACAGGTCATCAATGCATCGATAGCACCGGACGGCAAAGAGTTCTCCTTGCTTCCTCACCCTTAGCTTCTCTCTCTTTCCAGACCCGCCGTTGTCATAGCAACCGCACTGACGCATGTCGGATGCAGTTGCTATGACAACGAGCGGAAAAGCCCCCACTTGCCGACATGAATATGGTTCAATGTCAAGGTCGGGTTGTACCTTCGCCGTCTCTAGGGAGCGCTACCATCGAGTGCATCGCCAGCACACAAACAAACCAAGAAAGTAGGAGTTTTTGCGTCATAGCCGGATCAACTTAATGTCTCTTTCTTCTAGGCATACGTTGTGGTGCGTGTTTGCTAGTGGTGCATGCACCGATGTTTTTTTTTATATTTTTATTTATTTTTTCTATGTGTGTGTGTGTGTGTGTGTGTGTGTGTGTGTGTTTATCAGCGAGTTATCAATTTTACCTGCTGCGCAATAGGAATTGGCAGAATATTGTTTTTCAATCGTGTTTGTGTCGCTTAGATCATTGACGTCATACCTTCTCTCACATTTGCTTACTCTTCCGTCCCCTGTTTAAGGTTTCTTGTTTGCAAGAGTTCTGGTCAATTTCTATTACGTCATTGCAAAATTTGTCAAGTGAATTTGCTGGAGTTTAATTGCACATAATTAGGTTGATGGTGATTTTGGACATTGCATTCATTGGATGCATTTCTAACTGCAACTATGCACGTTGGTCAGTTTTGCAATTTCGAAAAAAATAAAAGTCTGGTGAGGTATATTGCGAGTAGAGCTATGACAAATTCTATTGATTTTTTCCCCTCAGTAAATCTTATACTAATGGCTGCCTTTCCCATCGTTTGTCAGACATTTGATACCACATAAAAAAAAACTATGATCATTAAACACCATTTTATTCTTGTATTGCATTCTTCCATATGTATTGCAGCATCGCTATAAATGCTGCAAACTTCCATATGGTACTTTGCGGCATTGATGCATCAGCAGATGTCTAACTGCTTGCAAATGTCAAAGGCTTTCAGAGCCTTTATAAGAAGCCCAGAAACAAACCCACGAAGGTGATCTTAGAATAGCATTCATTTCCAGTCTTTAATGAAACTTAGTTGTTAGGTGCAAATAGATGATAGTGAATTTATGAAATATTATCACTATAGTTGGGTTTATATCATAGTCTGGGTCATGTTCATTGAATATTTGCCCATGCGTTATGAATATGCATTTCTCAACCACTGAAAACATTTATCACGAAGCAGGAAATAGAAATATTGGAAATATACCATGCAATAGCAGCTTGTGGTCTTGGTGGTAGAGAAAGCTGTTAACTTTCTAGGTTCTAGTGGTTCGTTGTAGTACTTCTTGACAAAGTACAGCTGGGCGATGTTCGTTATAAATATATATATAAATATATTAATGGAAAAAATTACCCTCCGTAGCTCACTTGGTATAGATGAGTCCTTTAGTTGGTTGGAAAGATTTCGTCTATGATGAGAGGAATCTTTACAGGTGTTCTCAATCAAATGGTGAGTTATCCTGTTCTCCTCCGTGGAAAACTCGGGTTTTTTATCTCTCTCAAAATCAGACAGACTACTCTCATGAACACACATATCTACAGATATAGGATACTAACTGCAAGATGGAAGAGATTGGAGCCTTACCATCTTATCTTTCGACTGCACCTTATGGATTTGAGGTAGAGATCTACAATAGTCAATCTCCTGGATGGAGATTGCACTTAACTATTTTTTAATAATAAAATATTTAAAACGAAGACATTGGCAGCACTGACGTGTTGCCAATATTGTCTTGAGTTGTTTACACAGTTGCGATACATTCCCTAGTTTAATGGAGAAAGTCAAAGGTTAAAGAGATTGCGATATACAGGACGTTTCAAAGAGAATGTCCCGATTGGAAAATTGTATATCTCTGCAACCACGAACCACAAATGAATGCGACTTGTACCATGTGAACGGCCTTGGCCCAGATTTCTTTTATTTAAAAAAAAATATCAAACTGTAACTTTGTAACTGTACCACATTTTCATTATTAAATATAATTATTTGAAATCGGGTCATTCTTTTAGAAACACCCTGTAAATATTTATTCTAATTTTTTATATTTATAATAATCTAATAATATAATCTAATATAAATTCTAAGTCCTGGTAAAGAACACCGTTTATGATATTGCTTTCTATGCAGAGAAGGGGAGATATAAAAATACCGTCCCCTTCGCAGACCAGCTTTCATTTGAACCCCTTAACAGTTTTCATTAAGCCTGTTAAGCCTCCCTTTGCATTGACTAGTTTCACCGCGCGGCAGTTACCACCGCTTGTACAAAACAATAGCCCGCTTTAGTATTTTATCGCAGACCTGGAGAACCTGCCCTTCCCTCCTTGCAATCCCCAAGATCTTCCGCTCAGTTAGCACTCGCATCACGTGCTAGGTAGCTACCACCAGCAGCACGGCAGGAGCTGTTCAACTGGTCCGACTTCCCGACCTCCGCAGTCATAATTGTCCCAACCAAGCCTAATAAGTGGTCTGAGCTCGCACTAGTCTCCGACCCCTTGTTTTTCGTAGTGACGGAATGATCGCCATCACTTCCCCCTGGCAGATAACAGCAGGGATGTGCCCCTAACCTGCCATTAAGTTAAAGTTTGGTCACAGCAGCTTGCTAAGCTATTACAACGCGGGAAATCCATATATCAAACTTGCCGTGTACAACTCACAATTTGTCGTCCTTACACAAAAATGTTTTCGGTAAAAGCAGTGACGCAGTTAGTCAAGACAGCGAGAAGTTAACTTCGGAAACAGTCGTGTGGAGAGGCGAATGTAATCTATTGATCTCGAAAGAAAAAACTCATAAGTTGAGATGCCGAGCGATTGTAGTCAGTATGGTTGTGCAATCATGCTTGATTATAAGGCACGGGAAAGATGATTCCTTCTAGCTAGTCGGAAGCATTCTTCCAAGAATTAACGACGTATTTCCAAGAGGAAATACGTAAAAATCAAACGTGATCAGACATTAAATGTGTATTTTTCGAAATCTATATTATACATTTATATTTTTTTATAATTTTATATTTAAATAACTGTTTATTTTCCTTTGCTGACAATTCATATGTTTAAGCTTTTTTTTTATTTATTTTTAATATATAAATCAGATCTCCAGATAAGTAAAACTGAGCAAATCAACTGGATTATCACGTACTTGACAAAGAAGTTAGGCCTAAATACTGCGCCCATGGAATACTTAAGTAGCCATCACGTTTTCCTATCTTGATGACTATGAGAATTATCTACTGACAGGCCACCTGGTTCCCACCAGGCATTATAACTGTCGGATCAATGTTCCAACCAGCTGCCATGTATCCCGTGGTCGAAATTATTGCAGTTATCAATAAGAGGTTATCCTAAAACGATGTCACACTTTTTATCGGGACTTTGATCCCGCTCTGTCGAAAAAGTGGTACAAAGTTTTGTTTCCTCCAGTTGCTTCCGTGTAAACTAAGTATCACAATTAAAGTTCTGTTTGGTCTGTAGAGCAGGGTTTAAGGACTAAGTAAAAAAAAAAAAACTAAAAAAAATAAATAAAATAATTTAAAAAATGATAAAGAATTCCTTAACTTTTGGCAGGCGACACACATAAAGGATGTGGAATTTTTGTTATAGAAGAGATAGCGATCCGGCTTAAAATGTTTTCCAGATAAACTGAGTTCAATGTCGCCTTTTTCGAATGGATTTGGGGACAGGAGGGAGAGGATTAAACAGGCCCTCGTATCATTACAATTTTTAAAAAAATCTTCACATCTCCAGAGGCCTTTCGTAGTAAGACATTTGTGACTAAACTTATTCTAAAGGAATAGTTTAAATCACCTACAACTGCAAGTTTGTATGTTCTTTGTAATAACTTCTGACTTAAAATATCACACACACACACACACACGCACATACATGCATGCGCATACCACAGTGCATGAGAAGACTGTCCAACACATCAGGGACACACACACGAAAGCACCATCAAATCATATACATCATTAGCAGCAACAGAATTTAAACACCTCGTGCAACTCCGCCCCCTGCATGTAACTCTGGCTTACAGCAGACTTGGGGGCTCCTTGGCGCCTACATCCACCCCCTAATGGCGACATGTTTAACGGCAAGTCGGCTCCTTGCCTTCTACAACACAAAGTTACGGTCGTCATGCAACAGGGTAGCGATAGACGTTAATATGCATAAAATGAAGTCTCGGGTCAGCTTTGGCTAATGAGATTCGGCAGCTTGCCTTGGTGCTAATGGAGAAATCGTCTCCCTGAGGACAAAATTAATCGCATTGAGATCTTCTCTACCCCCCCCCTCCTCTCGGTTTCTTCCTTTTCGTACGGAAGTTTGACAGAAACTTTGTTTATGTAGAAAATGATTGCAATCATAGAAGGAACCTACACCCCCCCCCCCGCAATCCCTCTGTTTCTACGAGGATTTAGACTTTTAAAGAGAATTATCGCGACTTTTTTTGTCTATATATAAAAAAGTTTCTTATATATATATATATATATATAAGAAACTTTTATTTATATATATAGAAAAGAAAATAGTTGGATTCAGATGACGATAATAGCGTGCATCTTGACTTGCTGCTGTGACCTCTATTGGCATAGGCTGTAACTATGTCAGAACCCAGAACCTACTGTTGTCATGGAAACATAAAAGCATTAATCACGTGTTCTTGTATATTTCATGTAGTCATAAACCAACCATATGCGTCTCGAACGAAAAATGGCTTTTGTTAGAGGAACGAATATCTTATTAGGTTTGTAACGCAAAACGCTTAACTATAGAATCATTTTGTCCGTCGGTACTCAAATTGTAGGCGTAGGTTTCTGTGGTTTAGCAGTTCAAAAGAAAGATCCCGGTATTGTGACCACATGTTTATTAAGATAAATAAAAATAAACAAACCCGACAAGTGCTCAAATTATTCTAGCACTCCAGTTAGGTTTACTCAAACTTGGTGTTTGGAATCATTAAAATAATATCGATTCGGTCCAACTTTTATTTCAATCTCAAAAAACATGTTGAAATAATTATATATCGCAATAATTTCACCCTGATTGGATAGAATTTAATAAAACTCGAGAATTAGGAAACACACAAGAAGATGGTCCATACTGATCATGTTATATCTAGGGAAAAAAGATCCCCACGATGTAAGTTATTATTGCCATGGAAATATGGAGGCATTACGTCATTGGTGTTAAGCCAAAAAAAAAAAAAATCAAAATATTTTAATATACGGAGTGATATGGTAACGACTTCTGCGTCTGCTTGTGTGTTTCTTATCAGCATGTATAAAGATGGGCACGACCTGGAAACTTCCATATGAAATATCAACAGTGATGTCTGTTAACATTTTCGTCATGTTGGCTTTTAAATCTCTTAAATTTATTAAAATGTCATCAAATTTAGTTGACATTTTTGCTGTTGGGATTCTTCTAACGGGGTAATACAGTATATGAACGATGTAATAAAAGAATACGATGGCTATCAAGTGATTTTTAATTATTGTCATTTATTTATTCAGAACTTTTTTTAATAGAACTGCGTATTTAGGTAGGGGAAAACACACACACGGACACAGACACACAAATTTTCGAAATGGAATGTGTGAAGTCATTTGTTTTTCCTTGCATGTAGTAACTGATGTATAGAATTAGCTCAAGTGAACAGAATGGACCTGTAACATTCCAAAGGCCATTATTTCAAGTTTGGGGGTGTTTTGTTCATATGATCTTTCCTAAATAGCGATTGTCTTCCCATTCGCAGCATATACTTAAAGAAATTTTTCATCTACCATTTGCTAATGAATCGTTAATAGTAGGAGATGCAAATTACACGTTGGGACAACACGGTCCATTGTCGGTATGACATGCACGTAGAATTGAAGCAAAAAAAGAAAGAAATATGTAAAACGCACACCCCCTGAACGCAGAAACCAAAAATTACTCCACAAATTATAATTTTCAATGGCCCTATTGATCATTCGTCACCCATGTCACTCCACACCAAAACATCTGCTAGACGGGAAAAGGAGGTAAAAATTAGATGTGGGGAAGGCAAAGAAATGAGGATCGATAATAGGCACATTGCTTTTTAACCTCCAGGGGACAGGCCTCGATGGTAGTGTCATGTGCACCTAATTTATATCGACGGGCCAGGACCGTAATAAGTGACAGCGTTTACTTTGATGTATAGACAGCAGGAATAAGACAGGGCCTGTGTTATTAAGTCCCCATTACAACGTCTGAGGAACATAAAAAAAAAAAGAACTAGAGATTGAGGGTAGGAAGTGGTTAGGCTTGTAGACGAGCAACCCGCTCTGTGTCCCACTCTCCCCTTAAGGCAAAAAGCTCATCGGTGGTGAGGTGAAGAGGGCAAAACCTGTAGACCCTACATGCCCTTTACATATCAGTTCCCTTAATAATAAGACGGAGGGAGCGACATAGGGAATTAATCTCTCGGCGGCAAGAGAAGGTGTGGGTGGTGAATAAACAGGCGTTAGGGCATTACGATCTAAGTTTTCTTTGTCAGCACCTTTTCCGCCGACAGTTGAGTTTCAATGCGATCAAGGCTTTTCTTTTCTTTTTTTCTTGCTAAATTTGAAATGATGAAACACTAATAGAAGCCCATGTTGTTGTTGTTGTTGTTGTTGTCAAGGCGATTTTAAAAAGAAAAAAAAAAGTCTTAAGATCTAATTCCGGTCAGGAATTTTTCTTTCTTTCTTTTTTTTTTTTAATTTATTTTTAACTCCGTAGAATAGTCTAAGGAGAAGACAGTGGAAATCCTACTCTAGAGGCCAAACATAAAATTTTTTCAAGCCACTTCAGGCCTCCAACAAGCAGGATGATGAAATATATCAAGGCTTTTAGGCATAAAAATTTATGCTTACTCTTTCCTCAAAATTTTCTTTTCCATCGGCAGTATTTATGTATGATGAACAAAAAATAGCAAATAAATGTAACAGCAAGAATACTAATATATATCAAGTTATTTAAGGGGAAAGAAAAACCCCAAAGCATCTGCAGGAAAAAAAAATAATATGATAAATGTGTAGGAGCTTGTAGCATGTAATGAACTTGGAATTTTGAACTTCTTTGGGTGATGGATTAAGTCCTTGACTCTGAGTTTTAGTTTGTAGGTGAGAGGATTATTGTGGGTATTTACCCACTTTTTGTGAGCATTGTAAGCTGTATTAGCTTTCTCTTGCGATGGGGGATTTCGGTTTTTTATATTTGAAGCGATCTGAGGGTTTGTAGTCCGCTGCCTGTCGAATTAGTTGATTTGGGTGATTATCTGTGATTGTGAAGAATTTTTCTGCAATGCCTGTCATGTAGGTCTTGATATCTGGCAGGATAGCTTCTCGGTATAACTGGAGGTATAACTGATGAATGGCATTAAACGCCATTCTTAAGCATTTGTTCTGGATCGTTTGCAATCTGTGGATGGTCTGTTTAGACGTGTGTCCCCCAGACTGGTGAGGCGTAAGTTGGTTGAGGTCTTATCACTGATTTGTAGAGGAAAATTTTGTTGTTTATGTTTAGGAAGCTGTTCTTATTCAGGGGTGGGTATAGCTGTGCTGTGGTCTGATTGGCTTTAGTGGAGACACTATTTATGTGTGTCTTGAAGTTTAGGCATTTATCAAGCTGAACTCCTAGATATTTGGTTGAGTTGTGCCAAGGGATAATTTTTCAAAACATTTGTATGGTTGTGTTCAGTTCTGCTTTACGTTTGGTGAATAGTACTGCGGAGCTTTTTTTCTGGGTTGATTGAGATACGTCATTTGCTGTACCAATTCTCTAATTTGTTGATAGCTATCTGCAGCTTGTTTATGGCCAGTTGTGGTCTTAGGGATCTGGCTATGATGATCGTGTCATGAGCACGGAGGACGGTGATGGATGGGGACAACTTGGGAAGATCTGCCATGTATATAGAGAAGAGTAAGGGATTATAATGTAAAAAATAAATGTATTTTACATTTTTTTTTGTTAGATGGGTGAAGCAAGAGTGCCTTTCATATTCTCCGTTATCTGTAGAAGAAAGTGTATGAATGGGGTAATATAGAGCTATAAGCTCTGATCATGGCAGGAGGGTAACAGCAATAGCTGAGCCTCAATTAAAACTTCATTGGCTAGAGCATTGACATCCATTACCCTCCCTGGATACCCATTTTAGTCGCCTCGTACGACATACATGGACTACAGTGGGGCTATTCTTATCCCGGCCACCACACGGGGTTACAAAAAAAAATAAATGTAAAGGTAATCCTTATAATCCTTATAAGGACTGGCTTAAAGGGGCGAAGCAAGAATGCTTTTCATCTTCCCCGTTATCTGTAGAGGACAATGTAAGGATAAAGTGTTATTGAGCTATTAAAGATCTGATCGTGGCAGGAGGATAACAGCAATAGCCGAGCCTCAGCTAGAACTTCATTGGCTACAACATTGCCAACCATTACCCTCCCCGGGTGGTATCGTCATTCTCTCTCCAAATGTAAAGGTAATCCTTATAAGGACTGGCTTAAAGGGGCGAAGGAAGAATGATTTTCATCTTCCCCGTTATCTGTAGAGGACAGTGTAGGGATAAGGTGTTATTGAGCTATTAAAGCTCTGATCATGGCAGGAGGGTAACAGCAATAGCCAAGCCTCAGTTAGAACTTCATTGGCTACAGCATTGCCATCCATTACCCTCCAAGGGTATTGCGGAATTCCTCCTTATATATCCTTATAAGGACTGGCTTAAAGGGGCGAAGCAAGAATGCTTTTCATCTTCCCCGTTATCTGTAGAGGACAGTGTAGGGATAAGGTGTTATTGAGCTATTAAAGCTCTGATCATGGCAGGAGGGTAACAGCAATAGCCGAGTCTCAGTTAGAAATTCATTGGCTGCAGCATTGCCATCCATTACCCTCCAAGGGTATTAATCATCGCATCTCACGGTCGATTCAGCAAATATCAAGGTATTAATAATCACCGCATATCACGGTCGACATCAAAATCCAAATATAAAGGCAAAGGTACTCTAAATCAATGAATACCAGAATTATATTTTTAAACAAAAAGTTGGTATTATTATAGTTTAAAAGAGAGTCACGAAAGCTTTCATTTGGCATTATAAAGTTACCATAGAAGAATATATTATAAATACATTATTATTTCATAGCCAAATCATTAAATTTTCTCCGTGTCTCTGATGAGAATCAACAGCTCGAAACAGCTGTCAAACGCAGTGATAAAAGGCGAACATACCGGTTCGTGTGCAGAATTCGTGTCTTTTAAATGGTGCAATACTAAGAGAAACTCCGATATCGATAGTGGTAATCGTAGATTTTTGTATTAGATTTCAATACATTTTTATTTCTTTTTTCTAATTATTACCTCAGATAATGTTTGAAATGTATTATAAGCTTTAGCAGTAAAGACAGCACTTTTTATTCACCTACTTATTATTATTATTATTATTATTATTATTATTATTATTATTATTATTATTATTATTATTATTATTATATTCAATTAAAGAGTTCACAGTCAAAAAGTAACAAGAAACATAATGAAATCTTTGACTGGCAAATGAGTCCAATTCGGGCCTAGGAATCAACTAGATATCGTCGTAAAATGTGAGATGTCCCTAAACGTTTTCTGCAATTGAGATGTGTTATGTCTGGGTGGCTCATCTTTTCCAGATGTTTCATAAATGTTCTTGGTCTTGATTCTAGCGCTTCTATGACAATTGTTCACCAAAGTCGTTGAATTTCAATCTCCAGCCAATACTTGGCCAGTTTTTCATGCACATTTTCTTCTACTCTACTGTTCTCTGGTACTGTCATATTAATAAACCGTTTGACTACAGTGATGTATCGCATATAATGTTCAAGATCCGAATTTTAAAGTCCCATAACATCTTGACATTTTAATTTTCAGTAACTTTTCCGCTGCGTATTCCCAAAGGAGTTTGCAAGTTGAGAAATCGTATTTCCTACACAAGGTCCAGTGTATAGCTTTTGCTACCTGATCATGCCTTTGTTTATGGTCTGTATGGGCTATCTTGCTGCAAAAACTAATTACTCGTAGATAGTCCGCTGTCTCGTCTTTATCTCATCACCGTCAATATTTGCTATCGTTACAGATCTCTTCAATATTCGTCTTTATTATAATGTATGGCGAATTAGCAGTAATGCATATTGAGTACTTGTTCTTTTTATGTTCTGTATACAAAGAATTTTTTTTTCGTGTATATATATATATGCTGCTTGGGTAAAAAAAGTCATTAGACACCACCATGCGCAAGGTGCATCGCGCCATGTAACGAGTCACGTGTTTGTAGGAGAATACGATGCTCCCAAGTTAGTGCAACTGTGTCCGGAGGAAATGGCTGCGAGAAGGGAAATGATAGAGTTTGAAAGAAGCGTTGTGATAAAATGCCATGTTGCAGAACTATCTACTCCGCAAATTGGGCTATCCCAGGTCAACATTCAGCGATACCATACTGAGATGGAAGTACAGGGAATCAACTGCAAGTGCTACCGCAGATGACGACCCACCACATTCACGAAACGTGATAATATGAAAATGATAATATGAAAAAAAAAAAAAAAAAAAAAAAACGCCATTCGTCTGCCGACACGTTGAAGGCGAAGTCCCGAACATCGAATCTTCGCAAAATCATTCAGAACCGAGGCTTAAAACATGCGTTTCCATGGTAGGACCGCAGTATTCAAGCCCCGTATTACCTAAGCCAACATGAAGCAGTGTCATCTTCAGTAGCGCAAAGAGCGTGTATAGTGGAACATGGAAGCTTGAAAAGCTGTTTTATGGAGCGATGAATCACACTACCCCATCTACCAAGCAGATGGACAAGTGTAGATGTGGTAGATGCCCGATGAATGTCTCTTACCAGAATATGCAACCCTACTTATGAGGTGGCCGTGTGATGGTATGATCCTGTTTTTCCTCGTTTGACTTCAGACCTCTTTGATTAGTGGCACTACAATCCCCTAGTATTGTGGTGCCTTATGGTCCTATTATTCTTGGTTTGGCCTCTGACCTCTATTAGTGGTGCCATAAACATTGAACTCCGAGAGGTATCTGAACATTCTGGACAATGCAATGCTTCCTACTTTGTGGCGTTTCTACGGAACTTCCCCTTGTCTATTCCAGCAAGATAATGCAGCGTGTCATAAGTCTGCTGCGGTAACTGCATGGTTTGTGGACATGGACGTCACCACACTTGACTGGCTTCCACAGAACCCTGATCTCAACCATACTTAACATCTATGGGATGAACTGGAGCGTCGGGTGAGTTTAAGAGACATCCGCCCTACAACAGTCCAGGAACTCATTCCAAGCCTACAGGAAGAATGGTCCAAAATTTCCATTGATTGATATCGTACGTTTGTGGAAATTATGCGCCGTAGAATTGCTGCAGTCATTGCGACGAAAGGAGGGCCTACATCTTATTAAGGTGGACGCCATGGCTGTTTGTTCTTCACATTATGGTGTCCATTCATTGCTTTCCAAGCAGTGTATATATTGTCAAAAACAGATAAATAATGGTGTTATACACAATTATGTATATATATATATCTTATTATTATTAGTCCTTCCCTCCTCTTTTACCTTGCAGTGTCAAGGATTTTCTATTCATTTAACCGCTACCGTATCGAGAATAAGGTGGTTAACCCTATGCGTCCTGGTTTCTGTGTGTGTGTGTGTGTGTGTGTGTGTGTGTGTGTGTGTGTGTGTGTGTGTGTGTGTGTGTGTGTGTGTGTGTGTGTGTGTGTGTGTGTGTGTGTGTGTGTGTGTGTGTTCATGGGTCGGTTTGCCTGTTTCTGGAGGAAGAAAAAGAGTTTCCGGGTGAAAAAACCCTACTTCTGTATGAGACCAGCTAACTCACCTTTAGTCGAAAGAGACCAGATAAAGGTTCCTCACGTCATAGATGGGAATTGAACTCAGGTCTTTCCGACCCTTCTATACTGACTGACCTATGGAGGCTCAGTCAGTGTGTGTATATATATATATATATATATATAATATATATAATTAGAATAAATAATGAAATTTATTAAAATACGCAACATGCTTCATCGGGTGGCCGACTTCTTCAGGCGTGATAGTACATAGAAAGCCAATAAAAAACACTGTAAAGAAACATCGAGTCACTATAAAACCATAAATTATAAAATCGACTATAAACCACAGTTAACTTTGAACTGGAGCTACAGTCGTGTTAAAGTTCTATTGCTAGAAACCTGTGCGCGTGTGATTTCACGAGTGCGCCAATATCTGACAGCAGAGCTGAATGAGTCAGGCAAGTTGTAGCTGAGGTTACTGTTTATATGAAGAGGGTCCATGACAATCTCTTTAGACTCGATTATGCGGCGTTCTACCTCGTCGTGGCATATGTGCAGGTTTGAAGTTGTTGTCCAGTTTATCTCATGTTGGCGGCCTTCATTATTTGTGTTAACCGAAAACAGGACATGGCTTGAGAGGGCACTAGCTCTAGTTCTTTTGTAAGCGATGTCTCTTTGGTGTTCCTCGAGACGTAGGAGGATGGACTTTTCCGTTTGGCCATAGTATGGTTTCCCGCAGTTACACATGTGATTTTGTACACACCTGGGAATTGTAGATGGTTGTGAGCTTGTTTGTGATTGCTTAAACTTGATCTTAGTTTGGGAAGAGTAGAGAAGCACGTTTTTATGTTAAACTTTCTTAAAATTCTACTCAGTTTCTTGGAGAGCGTGCTGATGTATGGCAAGGAGATATAGCCTTTGGGGTCGTCCTGTATTTCTACGTTGTTTTGTTGACGGTCATCCTGCGTTACTACGTTGTTTTGTTGACGGTGGTATAGTTGTTTATTGATACTTTTTGAAGAGTAGCCATTGTTTTTGAAGGTCCTTTTTAGATGTTGTAGCTCATTTTTTAGTTCCTCTTCATCTGATAGTACAGATCTAGCACGATGCGCTAGAGTTGAGATGATACCCATCTTCTGTGTCGGATAGTGATGTGAGGACGCATGCAGATATCTGTCTCTGTGTGTATGTTTTCTAAAGATGGAGATTTTTATGGACTCAGGTGTTTTAGTAAGTTTAACGTCCAGGAAACATAGAGATCCATTTTCTTCCATCTCCATGGTTAATTTGATGTCTTGATGGAAGTTGTTTAAGTGATTGAGAAAAGTGTGAAGAGTCTCAATACCGTGTTCCCAGATGAGGAATATGTCATCCACATATCTAATTCAAATGTTTGGCTTAAAAGTAGAAGAGGAGATTGCCTTTTGTTCTAAGTCTTTAAAAAAGGTATTCGCTAGTATTGGAGAGAGAGGGCTGCCCATTGCTAATCCTTTATCCTGTTTGTAAAGTTTACCTTCAACTTCAAAGTAGCCAGAGTTAACACAATGAGATAGCAGAGAAAACATCTTTGAAATATTGTTACTTAAAATATGGAGAACTTCTTGCGTCGGAATGTTTGTAAAGAGGGATACTACGTAAAAGCTCACCATGATGTCAGAAGACTTGAGTTCTATATTCTTAATTTTACAGACAAAGTCTGTTGAGTTTTTTTATATGAGAAGAAGATTTTCCTGCAAAAGCTTTTAAGGATGTGCCAGATATTTTGATAACCTATAGGTGGGTGAGTCAATGCAATAATGCAATCTACCATAGGTCTCAGTGGATAGTTTTCCTTGTGTGTGTGTGTGTATGTATATATATATATATATATATATATATATATATATATATATAGAGAGAGAGAGAGAGAGAGAGAGAGAGAGAGAGAGAGAGAGAATGAATTCGCAGACTGCGTTGTTGTTCTCGTGCACGAGGACGTGGTCTTGCGACCACCATGCTGAATGTCAAAGGAGTAGTAATCAGAAAGGTTGTGCCTAAGGTCGTATACAGGATTTAGTGTAATTTCTGTTGATTCCAAGATTTTTTTCTTCAAGTTCATTATATCACTTGTAAATAATTTCGGATCTTTCCCAGTTTACTGAGTGTAGAGTGGATTGATGGTCATGGAATTAAGAATTATTAAGCTCATGACTGGATATATCATTCTCATAGACATTCTGTTTCTATTTTATGCTTTCTATTGGTATTTTAATAGTCAATGTTATGCTATGCTACCTTTATTCCTAGACTTTCCTTTAAACTTGTAAAAATACGAACAGCTGCGAGTCAACATCTGAATATATTCAGCTGGAAACTTAGCGAACCAACTTCCCACCCACCACTCTCATTTCATCTATTCTATCAATTGGAATAGCCTTCTTCTCACTACTTCCTCAAAGATGTCCAGCCTCAAGAAACATATCAATTAACTCGTTATCTTTTTTTAACTATTTGTGTGCACACGCCACTGATTTACTAGAGATTTTGTAAGCTCGTGTGTGAGAGAGGAAGGATGAATATATATAATTACTTCAGCCATAATTCCTGCCAAAGAGTGTTGTCCCCACCACTGATACTGTGCTACGGTTTGATTTAGTTTAGTTTAGTTGCAATTAGGCTGAACTTAACTAAAGCCAGTATTTTATGTCTACTGATTACAATTTTTCTGCTGTTTTACCTGTTTTGCTACATGAAAAATTCTAGTTTCCTGGACTGTGCCATGAAGTTCTTGTTGTGCCTGGGTGGAAAAGTCAATACCCGAAAGAAGTACCTGTCTTTGATAATGGGATTTTTATATTAAGAAACTCATACAAAAAAATAATAATAATAATTATAATTATAACCCAGAAGGGACAGACATCAATTGGTGTCAGACATGTTGTAAGCTCTACTTGGGTGACCAAAAAAAAAAAGTTGTCAGAATGGCAAACTACTTTAGATAATTCAGTATACATAAAGAAAACATGCCACGAGAACTTCCCCATCAGATATATAACTGCATCTGCATCTCTCCTAACAGGAATTGATTTTTAATTAAAAAAAAAAAAACAACGAACCTGATAGAAACGCTCTTATCTGCTACAACCAGATGTCTGGTCGTCATCAACTTCGTTATAGATGAATTTTTCTTTCCTCATCTGTCTAGAGATGAGATCACTGCGTCCTTTTCTGGAGCAGTCCACACATTAATTGACTTCGAGTTAAAAGAATACCGTGATGCATGATCTACACGCAAGTACACTGTAGACAAACTGCAGTCACGCATATTCTTTGCTATTAGTGTAAAAAAAAAAAAATTAAAAAAAAAGATTGGCTGTTTAAAAACAAGATTGTTTGGTCATCATTTGATGACCGAAAGGGTGTAAACCTATTGGACATCAGTACCAAGTGGGCTAAGAATTAAATAATACCGAAATCTTGCTTTAGAGACCAAACATAGAGGTTATTTTCAAGGTACTATAGGCCTTCATTAAGCAGAATGATGTGGCCTCACGATGGACAATGTAAATCATCTACCATGTAAAGACATTCACTAAACATGACTGACGAACAGAAATTATATTTGATCAAGTTACGAAGAATAATAATGAATTTAATAATATAATATGAGTAATGAATCCTATAAATAGGATTATGTAAAAAATACAAAACATTCATAATAAAAATATTTAAGAAATACCTCTTACTCCACCCATGATACTAATGTACTTAGAGGTCGTTTTTTTTTTTTCATAATATATTTTTTAAAATGTTTAATAATATTTTTTATTTTATATATTTTACATATTATTATTGATAAAATAAGCAACTTGATTTTCCCAATATTTGGAAAAAAACATCAAAACACAAATTGGCCGCTCAAAAAAAAAATCTTTCAATTATTATTTTTTATTTTTTAAAAACCTTTTCTTCCACTGACACTCCTTCATTCAAGTTATATTAAACAAGTTATTTTAATGTTGCCAGAAGTAATTACAGCACTTGAGGAAAGAAAATTAACTTTTTTTTGTCGATTCCTAAAACTCTTTGATGATGCGGTAATGGAAATTTAAGCTATTCCAGGTGCTATGCTGTAAGTGAAAAATACAAACAAGTTTGAAGTGCTAATTACAAGTTGAAGATAATAAAACGTTGGTAAAGCACGTCAAGGTAAAAGGGCAACCGTAATTGAAGTATACTCATTGACAGATGCTTGTTTCAAAGACGATTTAGTAACAGTAGAAATGATGATGAATAATTTGTGCACATGAAAAAAAAAAAAACTCCGTAATCATTCGCACATGATTTACAAAGTCACAATAATTAAGCTTGTTGTAATATCTCTTTATATCTATAAAAAGTGATTTCAGGTAGTATGACGTCATAAAAACTTTTATATACAGTTTGCAGAGTTAAATACTGCAAATTATATTATTTCTTTTAGAAGAAATATGTAAAGCTTATGTTTGAATTGCTATCCTTTGTAAAATATTTATAATTTCTGAAAATTTATTAAATTTTGAAGATATATATATATATATATATCTATATCTCTCTCTCTCTCTCTCTCTATATATATATATATATATATGAGGGATTCAGTTGACGACTCGTCAACTGAATCCCTCATAAATTACTTCCTTTGGTGTCTCTTTACTTTTGAAACATTCATCTTCATTGTCCCATTAAGATGCTAGTATCAAATGACCTATCATGATCAAGTGATTGAATTATTATTCACCCTCAGGATGTTCTTCGGTATGATGTTCGGAAGAGTCATTATCACATCCTCTCTTCTTCCCTAACAACGTTTCACCTATTCGCTAAATTGCTGAAGATTGCCACACAAACCCAGTTTCTTAAGGATGTTCAGACATGAAATTTCCGGTTAGATTACCTTTATTGGAAAGAGGTAATTGGTGCTTATATTGAAGAAAGCATATAAATATAAGCCGTCATTACATAATATTTAAAAACACAACACTCAGTCCTCCCCCCCCCCTCAATATTCGTATCCTGTTACTTATAATTTAAATCTTATTCTGACAATTGAGGAAATTAATAATACTTTGCCAATATAATTCTGATTCGATAGTAGTAACAAGTTTTCTAATATTGTAGCTCTTCTGTGCTTGTCTTCTACTTGATATTTTTAATGTAAACATATTTTCGTGGCAAAAATAATGTTGTATATACATATATATATATATTATGAGAATTAATTTTTACTCGGTTGGAATATTATGGAAAAGTTTTAATGACTGTTACAAGAGATAAAAAGATGACAAGATATATTTAAAAAGATACTACTAGTTTACTAGTTTCGTTGAATAGATCAACATCCTCAGGTATCACAATCAAAGAAGTATATAAAAAATTACAGAGACTTGAAATTTATATACGCGTATATAAAGTGAAATAATATATATATATATATATATATATATATATATATATATATATATATATATATATATATATATATATATATATATATATATATATATATATATTTATATATATATTTATATATATATATATATTATAAAATTATCGCATCCTCTCTTCTTCCCTAACAACGTTTTATATTTATTATAGTTTTATATTTATTTATTATAACAAAATTTTATAATCATAAAATTATATATATAATTTTATAATATATATAAAATTTTGTTATATTATTATAACATACATTATATGTTATAATATGTAATAATCATAATATTATAAAATTATATATATATAATTTTATAATATATATATAAATAATATATATAATTTTAAAAATTATATATATATATATATATATATATATAAGCACAGAAGAGCTACAATATTAGAAAACTTGTTACTAAAATTATATATAATTTATATAAAATTATATATATATATATATATATATATAATTTCCTTATCCTTATAAGGACTGGCTTAAAGGGGCGAAGCAAGAATGATTTTCATCTTCCCCGTTATCTGTAGAGGACAGTGTAGGGATAAGGTGTTATTGAGCTATTAAAGCTCTGATCATGGCAGGAGGGTAACAGCAATAGCCAAGCCTCATTTAGAACTTCATTGGCTACAGCACTGCCATCCATTACCCTCAAAGGGTATTGCGGAATTCCTCCTTATATATCCTTATAAGGACTGGCTTAAAGGGGCGAAGCAAGAATGCTTTTCATCTTCCCCGTTATCTGTAGAGGACAGTGTAGGGATAAGGTGTTATTGAGCTATTAAAGCTCTGATCATGGCAGGAGGGTAACAGCAATAGCCAAGCCTCAGTTAGAACTTCATTGGCTACAGCATTGCCATCCATTACCCTCCAAGGGTATTGCGGAATTCCTCCTTATATATCCTTATAAGGACTGGCTTAAAGGGGCGAAGCAAGAATGCTTTTCATATTCCCCGTTATCTGTAGAGGACAGTGTAGGATAAGGTGTTATTGAGCAATTAAAGCTCTGATCATGGCAGGAAGGTAATGGGGGGGGTGGGGGGGGGGGGGGGTGGGGGGGGGGGGGGGTGGGGGGGGGGGGGGGTGGGGGGGGGGGGGGGTGGGGGGGGGGGGGGGTGGGGGGGGGGGGGGGTGGGGGGGGGGGGGGGTGGGGGGGGGGGGGGGTGGGGGGGGGGGGGGGTGGGGGGGGGGGGGGGTGGGGGGGGGGGGGGGTGGGGGGGGGGGGGGGTGGGGGGGGGGGGGGGTGGGGGGGGGGGGGGGTGGGGGGGGGGGGGGGTGGGGGGGGGGGGGGGTGGGGGGGGGGGGGGGTGGGGGGGGGGGGGGGTGGGGGGGGGGGGGGGTGGGGGGGGGGGGGGGTGGGGGGGGGGGGGGGTGGGGGGGGGGGGGGGTGGGGGGGGGGGGGGGTGGGGGGGGGGGGGGGTGGGGGGGGGGGGGGGTGGGGGGGGGGGGGGGTGGGGGGGGGGGGGGGTGGGGGGGGGGGGGGGTGGGGGGGGGGGGGGGTGGGGGGGGGGGGGGGTGGGGGGGGGGAGACAAAACTGAGTAAAAAAAGAATATACTCATCCCCATCAGGGGCGGCTCGTGCATAGGCACTGCAGAACTGAAGCACTCGAATTTTTCTCGATACTGTATAAATATATTTATTAATTTATTTATACTTGCTTGTAATATTTAATTTTAGCATCAACAATCCTATACAATTCTCTTGTTTTGTATAAAAAATAATAAAAATTCATCTTGTAGCACCTAGCAGCACTGTGTTTACCACAGTGTCATGTTGCTACGCGCTCAAGCATATGCACGTCATAGTGAGAATGCGAGCTATTAGCGTAATGCAGCACTGTCCGTCGCGCAGTTCCACTGTTGTTTATATGCAGTTTGCGCCAGTAGTAGAGTGTTCGTAGTGCTTATCGTGTTTACTCCGTCTCTTTAAATATTTGGACATTACAATTAAAGAATTTAATTGTAACGTTCAAAAATTGTAAATCCATTCCTTTAATTGCAATTAAAGGAATTGATTTTATTTTTAAGTAATTTTGAATTATAGTAAACTGTATAATTTTATCGATAATAAACAATATTTTTTCATGTTTAATTTTTAAAAAAATTTTTTTACCATAATTTTGATATTTTATCCAAACACGTATACACTGTACTTACAGTGTGTATGTGTATTTCGAAAGTTGCAGCATCCCCACGATTTCAAGCCACGAGCCGTCACTCCTCCCCATATCAGTTCGTTCAATTCTAACTTACAAAAACTTCCTTCGCATTTCAAAATAACATCCATCTTTACATCTCTACTCAACTGCGATTCTTGTTTCGCTTTGAGAATCTAAAACTCTGTTCACTAACTAGGTTTTTATCGCCTTTAGTACGATATCGAAGAATATGTTAGAGATATCTCTTAAAGTAGGTCCGGTATTTCATCTCTAGTCCGACACTTACTATCTTTTGCATATCTAAATAAGACAAAAACGACAGAATGTAGGATAAAAGCGCCTCAGTAAACTTAAAACAGTGCTATCACAGGTCTGAAGGAAAGATATTGAGTCAACAAACAGAAGCGAAGCCATAACTCGCATCAACCATTTCTGCAACGGTGACAGCAACTATATTCGTAATGTTTATATCTGCACTTCTTTCAATCTTTTCCACTCTGTATTATATTTGCACCCCAGGAAGTTCGAAGAGAGAAGGGTAGAGAGTAAAATTCATTTATTTAGTTTGATGGTCTTCTGATAAGAGCTAAATGGGAGAACTAGGTTTCCATGGTTACGTAATTGGTTCTTCTACTATACGTTTCCATTGATAGCATAATTTGTAGTTTTATAAAGAGAGTTTTATAAACAGATAAAAACCCATTTTTAATCCACAGAATATTAAAGCTCAGTGGCATCAGATTCATTTTTGTTGCTTTGTTGTGTATTATTATTATTATTATTGAAAATATCGATAGCTTTCCGAATCTTGGAACAAGAATATATTATTGTTGTAGTATTTCTATATTGTTTTTTCAATAAATTACTCATTTAATAACGTGGGAATTACTGAAATTTTATCCAAGTATTTGTGAGCAAATACTTTATCGATGGTTTGCATAGCCACAAACACTTCCAAGATTGTACACAGCTGTAAATATTTCCATTGCTACTAAAGATCTCTGGTCTGTACTGCAAGGTAAAATACAGTACACTCAGCATCTTCGATTTTATCAGATAGCACATCCAAATACCAAGGCAACTCGTATATAACTGAAGCTTCACATGTAATTCAGTATGAATCATTTTACTGGTCGGGGTCAGCCTACTGCGTGTGTTTGAATGTTTTACTTCTGAGTTGATTTGTAGAGGGTAAGTTCCAAGGATTTATTTAGTATCATATTTTGTTGCTTTTATTTGTCTCTATATGAAGAAATCCTCTTTTAGCCCCCCCCCCCCCCTCACGATACGAATGCTAATGTACTATAGATTTATAGCCTTTCTTGGGTGGTTCAGATTAAATTAAAACTCGATATATAGCGTTATTGTAGAATGACTTAAAATAGTATTAGGGCTAGCTGCAGATGCTCAAACTGAAATGGATAATGTGTTCGTATTAGCGGATCTACGGCATAAATGCGTCCTCCCTTTTTCGTTACGCAAAATGAGTTTGATTTGAAGTTTCTATTACCGTTAGAAGAGACAAATGTGTAGGGTACGCATTTCCAAACGAAATGTGCTCTTGGAGAAAGGGTTGCTTTAGTAGGATATATACGTGCTACATTGAGTGGAAAATTTTGAAAAAAAAAAAAAAAAGTTTTAGCCAGTAACGAAAAATAAAAAAAAGACAAAATATTCTGCTAATTAGGGTTCAAATCGCTTGGATAAGAACTTATTCTTTCCTTTTTTTTTTTTTCATTTTCAAAAAATAAATAAATAAGTAAAATAAAAATGAATGAATGAATTAAATTCCTATTAATTAAGGTCCTCACTGAACCAGTTTATAGGAAGTTGCAGCGGCCTAGCTGAATAGTTTTACCATAGGCTTGTCTGAGTTGGAATCCAGAAAAGATACTAGTCGCACGTGGGGGGGGGGGGGGGAATCGGCTTTGAATTTATATACCAAATAATAAAAGAGATGAGGTAGAAATGAAATGGCGGAAGAATTCAGTGACGCCTTCTCCTCCAACAAATCTATCCCAATATTCCTTAAGCACCTATTCTCTTCTATAAATTATTCCAATCATTCCCATTCCCAGTACATTCTCTTTGGTTATTTCCGTATTTATATTATCTCTTTCCTCTGCATTGCTAACCTAGAAGCGATGGCCAATCTCTTAATTAAGGAAGGTAATAAGATTCAAGCAATCTACGAGGACGAAATTTTATTGGACTACTCTTTTAGCTTATAGCAGTAGCCTTATGAGTATACTTCTGATTGCTTTGGAGTTTATATTAATTTTCATTTAATAAAAAAGTGAATTGCGTCCAAGCACGTCAGATCGATTTTTAATTAATATAATATCATTGTCATGATTTTGAATGTACTAATCGAACTCATAAATTATCAGGAAAGATAAATATTCAATTGAAGTATTGAACGATGAGTAGTAAATATTCATTGATATACAAAAAAAAAAAAAAATAGTGTATATTTGAAATCATACGTTATCGGCTGTTGTATTAATTGCTTACAAACCCCTATTCAATTTACGCATATAAAAGAAATTACCTGAATAAGCAGGGATGGCAAACAGTCATTGGAACATCTTTACAACCAAACTCAAGGCAATCCAGGTGTCAGAAGCAGTTACATAAGGAAGGAACACTTCACATTAAGAGCCTCACGGCTATCGCACTCAAGGGGTTCCACGTGGACAAGCGTCTTGACTATAGTCGAGTAAAGTCCACACCGACCGAGCCTCCGTATCTCTCTTTCTCGGCCGTCCCGTCACAATCTCACCGACTCAGGTAGCTACCACTTAGCGGCCACGGTAGCTCTCTGTTAGTACAAGGACACTTTAGGTCTGCAGCTACCGGACCGGCACACGGTGCGATTCTAATCACGTGATGAGGGAAAGCGTTTTGCCCTCGCGAGCACGTGGCGTCTAAGGAAGCGGTGTTGCAGGTGACAGAAGTGAAGTCAGATAACAGCCAGAGCGCTTTCATCTGCTTTTACAATGCCTATTTCACAGTTAGATACGAAAAAAAAATAATAAAATAAAATAAAATAAAAAGATTCCGATGCACTCGCTGTATTAGGACTGTTGATCGTTGTGGTGAGACAGAAGATGTTAATGTAGGTTGAGATCCAATTAAATTTTTGATTTAAGGATGGCGATCCAAAAAAAAAAAAAAAAATTGTTTTGGTTATGCAAGCATTTGGGAAAACACGTCTTTGATAAATGTCTAATTGCAATTGTTCAGTGAAGAAGCATAGGAATCTCAAAAAAAAAAAAAAAAACGAAAAAAAAAAAAGAATTATCCCACTAGGGATAACTGCTTCCAAGTTAAAAGAGTTGCATACGGAAATAACAGGGCTTTTTAACCGAAAGCCAGTTAGTCAGCCACCTGACAAGGAACCAGCCTTAGAACACACGGTATAGGACAGTGAAGAAAATCAGCGTGTACAATGAACCCAGGTACAGAAGACTGTGTGCATAGTCTAAGGAGCTGAGACTTGGGCCTAGAAGAATAATCCAAAGATAGACCTGGATTAGAAGTGATTAAGCAGGAACGTAAAAATCTAGATGGTGTGCAAATAACTGAATTTGGATCTAAGAGAGGTCTGAGGATTGTAATAAGAATTAAATACCTCTTTTTTTTGTAGATAATGCCAACCGACAGGTCAACATAAGTTGATTTAAAAAAGAATATTTAATGGCTGTTGGTAAAAGGAATGTTGAATTGTCTGCATCCATCCATTCACTGGACAAGACGAAAGATTGACCTGTTACAGCATACCGATTCTCCGATACAAAATTATTGTAAGTACAGAAGGTGCAATAGGTTTGCCAACCCCCTTTTCACATCGGTATTCTTCCGTGCCACAGTGAAAAGAACGATACATACTCTTTGCCTGAAAAGAGGAGTTCAAAGCTATTTAGACAAAGGTCCTAGACGCGCGTGACACGATTCATTTTTTCTCCAGCAAATCAGCTAACTGGTCAATGAACACATTCAGTTGATACACATAATAGTTTGCATCATGGCCTTGGCACTATTTCCAAACCATCCCATTCTACCCCCCCCCCCTACCATCACCATGCTACTTCTTTCTAAATATGGGTCGATGAGTTTAATGAATAGAAGGGAGTCAAGGTGGCTGCAAGGGATACATTTGGAGTGGACGGGGGGGGGGGGGGGAAAGTGCCCTTTAAAAGTATTTCAAGATCTTTTACTTCAATTATGGGACAGTAAAAAAAAAAAAGCCCGAATGCCGAAGGAAAATATTTCGGGGTTCAACCCACCACTTATGAGAGCTTATTTTGAATTATCAAAATGTCTTAGGACTGTTGCATATCCATTCTTTTAGGCATAGCAAGATGAAACGGTCTGAAACTCACTACACATATAAAAGTCAATGAGACAAGGCCCATAAAATTCGAAAGCCCCGAAGAGTAGCTTAAGGAATGGTATAGAACCCATCTTGGAACGTAGATCTAATGAAAAAATCGCACATCCCTTTTTATTATATTGTACTACATCTATCATTCATCATTATGGAACCTTTCATTGCACAAATCAGTCACATAACGAGATAAAACACACAGCATTATCACTTGAAATATGTGTGTTATTATTATATTATATTTTTTTAAATAAAATTTTATTATTGAGATAATGTTTCCTGTTAGCGTGTTTTTTTTTTTCAGATTTTTTATTTATCATACCTTTCGAAAACTTGTTAATATCAGCATGATCACATCCTGTCAAAAACCTGTCATTTTCAACACAATCACATTTTCCCTAAACTTCTCAATTAGCGTGATTACATTCTTTTTTGCTCGTCAATTTCAGCACAACAAACATCAATTTCTGTATCGTGTTTCTCACAAATTTCATGCCCCTATATAAACAAACAAAAAAAAAAAAGGAAGTTTAATACAATTTGCAACGGAAAAAAAAAGATGGAAAAACGGCCGATAATATTTCCTATCTTAAAAAATATGTATTTTTTTTATTCGAGCACCTGATATTTACAAAATAGATGCTCACTATTATCCCCATCTTCTTGATCCTTACATCGTTACGTGCAGCCACTTGTCATGTCGAAAGGTTGCGTAGTTCTGCTGACCCTCTTGTTTCATCATCGTATCGATCCGTATTCTTGGGCAGAAGCTGCTGGTCGCACGATAAACTGTGCTTTTGTATAAAAGCACTAGAAGAGCGAGCATCTTTCACCCCGGCTGGTTGACGTCGACTGTTGTACAGGAGACCGACTG
The DNA here is from genome assembly GCF_054136105.1 of Typopeltis vanoorti. NCBI lineage: Eukaryota > Metazoa > Arthropoda > Arachnida > Uropygi > Thelyphonidae > Typopeltis > Typopeltis vanoorti. Next base: position 158,935,663 of record NC_143550.1, on the reverse strand, counting down.
ACGTCAGTGCCGGGAGAGCTGAAGCAAGTTACCAACGAGAGTCATCAGCTGGGGCTATTGTGTGACGGTGTTTATTGGTAGTCGGTGGAGTAAAAGATCGCAGCATTTGAGATTCTTTTTGATTAACAGGTTTGTGGCGAATGAAATGTCACAGACAGCGACAAGAAATAGGTGACACGCATTTTGAACATTACTTTTCTTTTTTTAATTGTTCGTCCACCACTGCAGATGTATCAGATATACTGCAAAAATATACCCTCAACTACAGTGCGAATATCTAATATCTGATTGTTGTCGTCATTACAACATATTTATCGAAAGGAGTGTGGCGTCTTATGCAAAAGCTAATTTTTACATCGACTTTGGGTTTAGTGCAATAACATAAATTATCGCAGGAGAAAATTCTCCGACGCCACCTATTAGTCGATCAACGAATTATCGTTGATTTTTTAAATAATTATATCCACTTACCTGTTGTTTATTTCATCTCCATTGTAACTCTGATTGGGTTCAGGTTTTCCTAAATGTACAATCAACCATTATGTAGAGTTCGGTTAGATATTTTTGCGAGAAAAATATCTAACCGAATGAGTTTTACTTATTTATTCTTATAGTGAATCGGGTTCAGTTTAGTAAGTCTGTCTAGACGCCAGCAGGGGGAGGGGGACGTGAATCCTCTTGCTACGTCTGTGAACTGAGTTTTGCTCACGTGTCGGTTAACCTAGTCTTATGGAGGAAAAAATTGGGTTAGTAGGAGAGAAAAAAAAAAATGTTGTCTCTATTTAAGCTAACTTAGCGCTGCCTGAGAAACGCCTATAAATTTTAGGCCTATAATAGCTTGTTGCATAGTTTGTAATATTTCATTCATGGCACACGTAATATACTCTACCGCTATGGAAGCATAACCCGTTGTCATGGAAACAGAAATATAATTTCGCCTTGTGTCAAATAAACAGAATTAATTCATCGATTTCTCGTTATTTTTTTTAAATAAATTTCTTTGTATACCAGAATTTTCCACATTTCTGGATTCATTGACGCCTTTGATTGGCGCATGTTTTCCAGAAATAATTTCGTCGTCTAGTTACCTTGACCTTTCCATTGATAAAAATCACCTAAAAGGCAACATTCTTGGCCAGATGTGGAAATCATCAGTGAAATACAAGTAGTGACATCTGGTTACTAAGGAAAGTATTGCAACCATGTAAACAAACGAATATATAAATAAACTAGGCATAGATGATCTTCATCGCCTGGTATGATACACCCTTTTTTTGTTTCCTGAAGGCCTAAAGCAGTATTAAAAATCTTTAGTAATACACGGTACTACTTTAGTGTACGTATTTTTTTACTTATTTTTAAAAATCACTGTATATTTCTGTTTTTATTATTATTATTATTTATTTATTGCTTACCTTGTAGTTTAGGATGTTTGGTACAAAATATGCGCGGATTAGAAGCACACCTCGGTTGTTGGTGAGCATGACCTGACTACTTCCATATGAAACAACACTCACTGATGATAATACTCAAATGCCCTGCTTTGTCTGCAGTTAGTTTTCTAAAGTGTCGTTACTTTGGCTGTTTGGTCAAGTTTTATCCTGATGCCAAGTTAGTTTGTCTTTCTTTTCAAATTTAACACAAAATTTCCTTCATTAAAATAGACATTTGTCTTTATGACTTGGTCTAACATATTGCTTGTTGAAAAATTATAGCATGGGACTGATCGCGTGATTTTTTTTTTTTTTTCTTAATTGTTGTGATGTGTTCAGCTAAAAATAATTGATATGCTTACTGATGTGTGTGTGTGGGGGGATAGATCATTTTAGAAAGCTTTTATAGGCAATTATATATCGCTAATCATTCAAGTGATGACATTAATCAAATTAAATGACTCTTGCTTGACATCGTGCGAGGGAGAGTTCTCACTTCATGTATACTCTCTGTGGTCTTCGTATACACTCGTGAAAAGCTTTTACTGCTACCAGAAGACATCAAAAAGAGAAAGGGTTAGTGTTGAGGTCGTCAAAGCGTCGATGTGAATTGTGTTCGACACAACACGAGGCTAACTGCCTCCCTTACCGAATGGCTTTTCACTGTGGTGAGAACTAGGTTAGTAGCAGTACGTAAGGGGACGGGTTAGACGATCCGTTACTTAGGGGGGGATCGATGGGGAGGGGGATGAGAAACACGGGAGACAGGTAAAGTAAGGTGGGAGGCCGTGAAGAACAGCTGGGTGGCAGGGCGTGGGAGCTGCGGGACCTACCGTAACTATTACGTAATCTGTGAATGTCGGAAGTTTTCCCGACTTTCCGCTTGGTTGTGTTCGATCTCTGTGGTCGCCACTTCCGCTTTTTCCTTTAGCGATCGTTTGTTCCTCAGCATCTCGAGAAGGCGGGAAGATTCGATCGAGGGATGTGTGTGTGTCGTCGTGCCACCCCGAAAACGCACACAAAAGACGAGTCAACGGACGAATGAAGGCGGGGTAGGCGCAGTTCCACCGTGAGTCGCATAAGGGAAAAACGTTCTCACGGGTTTACCTGAAAAGCTTGTCGTGGGAGGGTGGACGGGGGAAGGAGGGTTCACTTTCTTTACGTAGTGCGTCAGAAGAGGTGTCTCTTACTACGCAGTTTGTTCAACACATCACCGGGTAGTCATGGATACCAGCGGGATGGGAAGACCGCATGGAGTTCTTACAATGTCTTCTTCTTCGCCTTCGTGCAACGTCTGTTTTCTCCTGCTAACGTTTTTCTTATAGGGGGTATTTGTAACGGTTCTGTTTGTTTGCTTAGCAGTAAGAACTGTGGAAGAAATCATTTGCATGAAGTTGGTAGGCTGAAAGGATCCGAGGGAAGATTTTTGTTCCAGACATCGGATGAAAAGAAGGCAGCGATCGTTATAAATAGTGCGCTAAACAAGTAGGAAAAGTATACTATGTTAATGGATTATACCCTAATTGAAGCGAATAAGTCATATCGAAGAAGAAGTCGAGACATTTACCGATTGTACGGCTAATAAACTATCCATAACAATTTTTATGGTGTAAAAATAGCGTCAAGATATATTAGGACGAACACGTTTGAACTAGGATATCTCGCAACCCAAATCCAAGCTAATGTTTTCACGATGGCTGGTAATTGTGCTTTCATTACTGAACAAAGAATTTAAATAAGTTTAATTTAAATAATGCAAGTTTCGCGCATGTACCAGAAAACGTTTAACCAACATCTCAAAGAGGAAGATTGGAAATTTGGATGAAAAGTTCAATGCAAAAGGACAAAAATTAAAGATGTTGTTGCATCCTTCCTCTTTAAAAGAAACTTATTACAAAATATTATTTCGAATTTCTGTTCGAGATATAGATTGTTATTGCAGTTAACGAAGAAAAAAATAACTCATCTGATCTGTCTTTTCCTCATGGATTACATGAACAGCTGGAACGAAAAATTTCAAAAAAAAATAAAAAAATGAATAAATAAATTGGTCTTCGAGACTCTGTAGAATAGTCTTCAGGCTGCTTCGACTCCTTGCAAGTTATCCCATGGAAAATATATGACTTCAGAAAGAACACCAAAACATTGAGGAACTCGAAAACACTAAGTGAGACACCTTTTAGGTGAATTAGTTTTTCCCAGAGTGCTGAAAGGACTTCAAATTTATATTCATCAGGATAATAGCAATAACTCTTGGATCCATTAAACCCTTTTTGCTTTTGTTTAAATTAAAACGTGTTCGCTAACTTCAGTAATTTACCGAACCGCAAGCTATCCTAAGTTTTGTTATTTAGGATGCTATAAAATTGTATTGTTACGATAAAGGTTAGTAAGACCTGGGTTCGAACTGTTTCAGAAGCTTGACGATTTTTTTTAAATATAAATTATCAGTTTGAGTTATCTGCTCTCAGATGGAAGTCTCCTTAGTTGCCTGGTCAATAATTCTGAACAATAAACCACAATCTCACTAGATTGTTCATTCTCATTAGATGCAACTTTTTGTGTGTTAAGAATTCGAAGCCTTTCACAAGTACTATCGGAATCGCTGGTAAGATAGCAATAATCATGAAAGCTTTTGCATATTATAAATTACAGTGCCACTAATCATATTTATGCTCTTAGACAAATTATAGAAAAGACGAACTAACTAATATAATCCTTCTGTTTAGCCTTTGTGGATTTTGAAAGAGCGTTTGACTCCATCAAAACCTCAGCTATAGAAGCACTGTTAAAACAGGGAATAGAAGAAACACACACAGAAACCTTGAAAAAAGTATATATACTCGTACATATAGAAGAGGAATATAAACAAAACGAAAGTAATGATGAATGACATTTTAACACCAAAAAGAATTATTGTGGAAGATGGTGAAGTAGAGAGAGTAGAATCATAAAACGTAAGACGGACAAAAGGAAGAATTATAAACAATATAACTACGTTGATGGCTTTTGGGAGGATGAAAGATATCTTCATAGATGATATTCCTATTAGTTTGAAGAGAAACTTTTGACCAGTGTGACTTACCTCTAATTACACAGGGCAGCGAAATCCGCGAAAAACTTCGAAAACAAATTGAAAGTTTTTCGTAGGATACCCTCCGTTTGATGAGATCGAAATCAGGTGTACAGGACATCATCAGTGACATGCACTGAAAATGGAGATGTGCTGGACACATTGCAATATATAACAACATAAGATGGCTAAATTATTAACCGAATGGAGATCCATGAATGGAAAGGGAGGAAGACCAAGAAAGAGATGGGGGTGAAATCGTTTTTGGAATTCAAAAGAATGGAATGGAGAAAATTGGGAGAGATCTTCTTCCAGCTGATTGGGAAAGATCTTCTTCTTCAAACTGATCCAGTTTGAAGAAGAAGAAACCTGGAGCCGTTTTTAGCTTATATGCTCTAGAGTCCAGTTTTGTCACTTTTTTATTTTATTCGTGTGGGGTTTCCCCATGATCCTCGACCGCCCCTTAGGACTGATTGAGCCCACCTAATGACGGATTAGGTATGTATTTTTGACTGTAGTAGTGTGTGTTCACGGGACCGGTTTGCCTGCTCTGAAGGACGAAAAACCTTCTACCTCCGTTCGAGACCGGCTAACTCACCTTTAGTCGAAAGAGAACAGATAAAGGTTTCTCACGTCATGGACGGTCTTTCCGACCAAAGGGCTTCGTCTATACCGACTGAGGTACGGAGGGTCTAGTTTTGTCACTGAAATAATTCGATTTGAGAGAAAGTTGAAATCATGAAACGCATTTTTGTACGAATTGCAGATTCTAAATCTGAATAAAATCTAGTCAGCCAGAATAGATATGTTATGTGTTATTATATAAAATGAATCGGAAACAGGTTTGCAAATTTTTATTTTTCGAAACATACCGCGAAAAAGAAAAACAAAAGATATTATGAAGATAAATGCAGATATTTAAATGTATATAATAATAATAATAATAATCGCAACATTCTTATTATTTATAGTAACATGTTTAGTTACATGTATTTAAGTTTGTTTAAACTTATGTGTTATTAATTAATATGTTTATTAAATTTAATTTATGGAAGATTAAGATTAAACAAAGATTAAGCAAAGCCGCTATGGAGCAACAAAACGCCATCCAAATCGGAATGGATTTGAATGGTAAACGTAACTCTCCCACTCTGGCATCTGGCTACATTCAGGGACTGTGGGAAAATGTACTCCCCTAACCTATCTTAGAGGGTTCCCTCTACGTTTATATATACATATGTGCATAAGGGCCCACGTAAGAAAAAAGGGGGGATTTGGGGGGGGGGGAAGCAGATGCGCGTTCCTTTACTGAGATGATAAATGAAGTAGAAAGTGTGTCCGGTGTGGTTGATTGTCCACTGCCCACGGTCCCCTGTTTTTCGTGGAGGAGGGTGAATGAGGAAAGGAAGTGGGGACGGTTCGTGATCTGTGAGGGGAGGGGAAGAGAAATAAAAAGGAGAGAACACGCTGAATCTTTAATCTACGGAAGTGAATTGAGTCTCTGGGGGGAATACATACACGAAATAATGTGGTGGCTATTTTTAGAAACCCCCCTTTCCGATTTAAAACTAAGATTTCAAAATGTAGTTGACACACTAAAATAGGCGTATTCTAATCTCTATTATAATAAGAATTAGTTCTTTTAACTGTTTGTTGGATATTGCAATTTTTCAGACAAATTTAATTCACACAGTATCTGTTCAGGTAGATCTTCTGCAGATCAGTATGCTTTGAACCAACTGTAGCCTCGGTAAAACATAATGAACAACTTAACAGTACGCAATAGTACGAAAAATTAAAACTAAAAAAATAAGTGGATAAACATCCTTTGTTGTTTTATAGCCAGTAAGTGAAACTAAAGATCGATAACTAAGGTAGTGACCTCTCCTCATAATGTAATGACAGTATTACATCTCCTACGAGCTGTGTTTTACATTATGAGAAAATATCAAGAATAGTGAGGGAGCTTGCTCCACCTTTACTTCGAATTGACTTCGCCGATAGTTTTTTCGGCATGAAACTTATAGATCGTAGTTATCGATCTTTAGTTTCACTTACTGGCTATAAAACAACAAAGGATGTTTATCCCGTTATTTTCTATATTAAGGTGCCAGAAAACTAGCCATTTGGCTTTTTATCTTAACTAAAATTAAAACTAAGTTTGATTTATGGTTAACTTGGATTTCAATGCAGAACCAACTGTTGCTATGGAAACCACGTGACGACTATGTATTGTTTCACGCGAAACAAAAATCGTATGATCTATGCCAGGGATCTTTAACGCATGGCCCGCGGAGCTCTTTGCCGGGGCCCCCGCCATTTTGAAAAAATAACTACTTAATATTAAAACACGATTAAATAAAAAATAATTTCAAAGAAGCCCGCGGACCACTAAGCTATACTGCGGTATTTAGAATTGTAAGATGCTTTCCAGATTTACAAGGAATGCTGTGCATTTGATACTTTACATAAAATCCTATAAAATTAAATAGACATGCTTCTTCAGCCATCTACCAGCGCCAAACGATACTTAGTACTAGTACTAACGTCGCAGGTAGATGGCTGAAGCAGTAGTTCGTTAGAGTGCGCTGTCTAGTGCCTTCCAGATACATCTCGAAGGTTCTCGATACTTCTTTATTTTCATATAAATACAAGAGGATCTCATCCGCAGTCAGTCGTGAACAGCGTGATATTCGTGTATAAACGCACGCAGGTTCGTCGTGTCAGCCATAGCCTATTGTGGTTTTATATTGCCAGACTTTTTTCATTAGTGTGAGACATATTCAGTGGATAATAACTTACACGGCCATTTTGGATCATTTTTTGGGTTCACTTTCCATCACTATGGCGTCTACGAGTAAAAAGCATAAATCAAGTGATTATTGTCGGGGTTTTAATGAAAAGTGGACCAAGTACTTTTTTGTGCCGATCGACGATAAGCCACTGTGTTTAATTTGTCGTGAGTCAGTATCAAAAGAATACAATATAAAACGACACTATGAGACAAAGCATGCGTCCAATTTCGATCACCTTCAAGGGCGGCTTCGTGTGGACAAAGTGAACCGTCTCTAAATTGATTTAAAATGCCAGCAGGGTACGTTTAAATCCAAACCGCTACAATCCAAAGATCAACTGGTGCACACTCTGTTTGATCACATCAAAGCTTTTGCGGCCAAGCTCAAACTTTGGGAGGCAAAACTCGCAAAAAAAAAAAAGACTTAACTCATTTTCAGCTTCTCGCTGAGTCCAACTGTTCGTCTCTTGATGAATACGTTACAAAACTAGCAGTGTTGCGAAGTGAGTTCGAACAGAGATTTAGTGGTTTTCGTAACCAACAGTCTTATTTAGATTTATTTTCAGTGTCAATGCTGCCGAAATGCCAGACTCAGTACAAATGGAGCTGCTTGAACTCCAAAACAACTCTTCTTTGAGAGAAAAATTATTCAATGTGCCCTTGCATACATTTTACAAACACTACATTTCTGAGGATGCATTCCCTAATCTTCGCCAGCATGTTTTGAAGACGTGCGCTTTGTTAGGAAGCACATTCTTACGTGAGCAGTTCTTCTCCAGAATGAAGCATGTGAAGTCCAAGACAAGAACTCAGATTACGGACCAACATCACGAGAATACTCTGCGCATAGCGACTTCCAACATTGATGCCAACACCGACAAGCTGGTCAAGGAAAAACATTGCCAAGTTGCCCATTGACATTGTAAAAAATGAATGTTTTCTTCATTAAATTTTTTTTTTTTCAAGTTTTGATAGTATTTACTTATCATGAACCCGACTCCTACCTACGCTCTTAAAGCTGAGTTTGTTTATTTGTATAGGATTTTATGTAACGTAAATGCACAGCGTTCCTTGTGAGTCTGGAAAACATCTTACAATTCTAAATACCGCAGTATAGCTTACTGGCCAGCGGACTTCATTGAAATTTTTAATGCGGCCCGCACTGTCTGAAAGGTTGAAAACCCCTGATCTAAGCCAATCATTAAAAAAAAGGTAGGTTCTAACAGGAGTGGCTCGTGCATAGGCACTGCGGAATTGCAGCACCCCCAATTTTTCTCGATATATAAATATATTTATTATTTTATTTATATTTGCTTGTAATATTTAATTTTATCATCAACAATTCTATACAATTCTCTTATTTTGTATAAAAAATAATAAAAATCCATCTTGTAACACTTAGGAGGACGAAGGACACTAGCAGCACTGTAGTGTCATATTGCTACGCGCGCAAGCATATGCACGTCATAGTGAGATGCGAGCTATTAGCGTAATGCGGCACTGTCCGTCGTGCAGTTCCACTGTTGTTTATATGCAGTTTGCGCCAGTAGTAGAGTGCTCGTAGTGCTTATCGTGTTTACTCTGTCTCTTTAAATATTTGGACATTACAATTAAAGGATTTATTTGTAATGTCCAAAAATTGTAAATCCATTTCTTTAATTACAATTAGAGGAGTGAATTTTATTTTAAAGTAATTTTGAATTATACTAAACTGTATAATTTTATCACTGGTAAACAATATTTTTTCATGAAACAAAAGAAGAATATATTTTATTTTTAAGTAATTTTGAATTATATCACACTGTATAATTTTATCGAAAATAAAAAATATTTTTTCATGTTTAATTTTTTTTTTTTAATTTTTACCATAATTTTGATATTTTATCCAAACACGTATACACTGTACTTACAATGTGTAATGTATATTTCGAAAGTTGCAGCACCCCCACGATTTCAAGCCACGAGCAGCCACTGGTTTTTAATATATTTTTGTATAAGTGATATCTTAATTATTCGTTATCTTAAAGATTCGTTTTTAGATGCATTTCGCAAAATGTGTAAGCACTTCATAGATTCGTTTTTATCTGTAGTGGTCTGGACTTTGAATTTTGATATTTAGAATAGATTTTTTTAGTGGCAAAATATATAAATGATGCGAATTGATATCAATTCATTCTGAACAATTTTAGGATTTTTAGTGAAAGTTTTTTGTCAATTTCTTTTAGGTAAAATTTATAGGAACCGTTTGTTAATTATAAAAAAGTAATAACTTTACTCTGGCTGGATATGATTTAATTAAACGAGGTATTTAGAATCTGTGCTGAAATTTGTTAAGTAAAATTTTGGTTTGAATCAAAATTTGGCAAAGCTATTTGTTTAGTTAATCCAAAACAAAAATTCCACGTTACAAATAATGCTAAACACATAAATAAAAATAGTAACCAATAACAATAAACTGAAAGTGAGTGGACCAATCTCTTACGGAAACTCTGGTTTTATATCCCGCATACAGGCAAATCGGCCATAGAACACGCAATTTACAGACAAAATGCTGTTAGTGGCGGTAGATGGATGTTGTTGATGGATTGTGACGTATGTATATAGATGAAGGATTCAGTAGTGTAGACGGTGAGTTGTATGGAATGGAGTGCTCTCCCGCGATGAGTACTTGGACTTCTCGGAGGCGTCACGGAATAATAATAATAATAATAAATAAATAACTGCACTAAGTTAATTTTTATGTGATTTCCACAGACGAATGGTTGTTGTATACATTAGTACCGTGTGGGTTAAGGATTTTTTTCTCTTTTATTAATTTTTATATATTTTTGTATTTTTACTTATTTTTTTACACAATCTGGAACCCATGCTTTTGGCTTATGTAGAAGTGTAGTAAAAGATCCCAGGTATAATTTTATTTTATTTTTCCAAGCAAACTTAACTCAGTTATATGAGTACTTAAGGATGGACAAACATATAAAAAAAATGCATTTTTTGCAACACAACTAAATATAGTACATATAATACTAAATATAAAAAAGGTTATGGTATTATCATTCTAGTATTTCTGTTATCTTGAACAAAATGTGATTCAAGACGCAATCGATTCGTTCATATTAAACCCCTCAAGGAGCGTAGAGGCAGGGGTTCCCAAAGTGTGTGTTGGGGGGGGGGGGAGCGTGTATTTTTCATATGAAACACTTTTCTTCCTTTTTTTTTTTTTTAGCGATATGTGGAGAAACATACAGTACTGTAGAATTCAAACTCGGAGAATCTGCATATTTCGAATATAAACGACAAGATTCGTTCTAAACACTCTTCAATGTATTTTAAAATTCAAATTCGTCAATAAATATTGCACACAAGAAGCCGATTCTTTGAAGCTCTGTTTTATATTTTAAAAGTTTATATTTCGCTTTATATCATACAAATATGCATACTCATCAAATCTCTCTATTTGCAAGTATTCTGGAAGGATGCATAAAATTTGTGAAATATTTTAAGGAGAGCCAAGGTATAAAAGGTTGGGAACTGTCGTGAAGTGCTACACGCCTTTGCTGTATCAAGAATTTTAAACGACAAAATCTGTGTAACTAGGGCAACGTTGTTGATTCCGGGACAAACGGACGGACAGACAAAGTGATCCTGATAAATACATATTGCAGCAAAAAATGTAGACACTTTGACATCAATTCTGATGCCCTTCAAAAATGCATGGGGTGGTGTATTGTGTTGAATCTACATTAAAATATAATAATAACTGTATCTACGACAAATTCCCATGTCATGAATGATGTCGGTTTTTTTTTTTTTTGAAATTTTCTTAATCTCTCATTCTTCTGAGAACCCTCTTTATTCCCTCCCTCATATCTTATTCACCATTTGTCTCATTACTTTCCTTCACCCCCCCCCTCTCGCTTCCCCTGAAACCGTTTGCTTAAACTCTAAGCCTGAAACTACAACAACCCACGATCTTTGGATGACCTCCGTTTTTCTTCTATAAACTCCTACTGGCCGACTACGGAGAAAAGAGAGAGCGGAGACTTCGCTTTGAACCCACCTCACCGCATAGGCAAAAGCATCGGTTCGCACGCGGCCTTGCGTGGGAATACCTCTCCCGTATTCTCCAGGAGTTTGTCGGGTCAGCCTGTTCCGCAACAAATTTACGAGCAAAGGGCTAATCGCTTGCAGTGAGCGGCTGTTAGCATCTGTCGTCTGGTTGGAGGAGGTATAATGGACGCTTTAGTCGTTGATAAACCGTGCACATTCCGCTAGTGGCTGGCGAGTAAATGAGAGAAGGCTAGTTTCTCTTGGCCCGGCCATTACCTTTTCGGAACTGGTAGCCGGTGTTCTGTTACAAAACAACTGTGTAAGGCGTTCTCCTATCTGCTGCATCCATCAAGTGTGGTTTGCTCCCTTTGTGCGTTGTAATTCGTGAAGCCCTTGAAACAATGAAGACAGATTATTGGGCAGTTTGTCTGATTCGTATGAAATCCATCTTTATGCAAATCGCTTGCTCGGTATAGCAGAAATGCGGGAGCATATCTGAATCTACTGGTGAAAGGGGGAAAAAAAAGACACGAATTTAGAAATAATCGAGCATAGAAGAAGCAGGAGTTACCTACTTGCAATAGCATCTATCATTATTGAAAGACCTATCAAAATTTGAAAGGCTCGTTCATAAATTACGTAACGCCAGTTTTGAAATTCCATCCTGTAACTGATCTTTTGTCGTAGCTGAAGAGTTAATTGAACATGAATGCAAAGATATTGTGCTGTTCCAACTCCCTGAGCCCGTGACAACTATTTTAAATAGTTTAACTAGGGAATTTCACCTTGCTTACTGACTCCTGACTTGAGTCACTGTGTATGCATGTGGTTTTCTTTTATATTTTACTTTCCTTCTTCCCCTTATCTACCTCCACTTTCCGAAATGGGAAAATGCGATAATTTATATAGTGACCTATAGACATCATTCTTTGTTGTTGTTCGGAGTGTTTTTATTTTTATTATTTTAATTTTATTTTTATATAAGTGAAAGTAAAATCCATATAATTCGAAAAATGCACCGAGATTCTCTGATTGAACAACAGATGGCGCCACGATGATTTTATTACGCCGACTATTTCGTTTTTGTATTATAGAGACTTTAGAGGAAGCTAGAAAAAAACTAGATGTCATATGAATAAAGGCAACGTAAATTGCACCTCTGAAATCTTGATAGAACAACGAGAGAACTAGTGCATGCGCATTGACCGAATCCGAGCTCTAGAATTTTGAGCTATTATTTTTTGACATTTTACATAATTTATACATAATTCAAAAGTAATCTTGAGCTGTGCAATCGAGGTGCTTGGTGAGCCATCTGGAAAGATTAAAGAGTAGAAGGAGGGTTGGTGGTGGAATAATAATGTACAAGTGGCAGTGACAGCTAAGAGGAAGGCAAAGCAGAAGTGGGATGAGTCTAGAGCGGAAGAGGACAGAGAGGTGTACAGAGAGAGAGAGAGAGAGAAAGCAAGAAGCTAAGAGAGTTGTGGCACAGGCGAAGTCCATGGCATATCAAGATCTGTATGATCAATTAGAAACAAAGGAAGGACAGATAAAAATTTACCAACTAGCGAAATGTAGAAATAAAGCAGCAAAGGACATCTTACATGTGAGGCAGATCAAAGATGCTGAAGGAAGAGTATTATGGAGGGATGTGGACATAAGAAACAGATGGAGAATATGCTTTGAGGGACTTTTGAGGACAATGCAAGGACTCACAGAGAAGATGGGCAGCCTTCTGAGGGGATGGTGCAGAACATTAGTAAAGTGGAAGTGACGGAGGCCATGAAGAGGATGAGGAATGGAAAATCAGTGCTCCCTGACAGGATTCCAGTGGAGGCATGGAAGGCACTGGGGGGGAAGAGGAAATTGACCTGCTGTGGGACCTGTTCATGAAAGTTTGCCAACAGGAAAATATACCTGAGGAATGGAGGGAGAGTACTCTTGTTCCCATCTACAAGGGTAAAGGGGATGCACAAGACTGTAAAAATTACAGAGGAATAAAGTTGATGTCCCACACAATGAAAATCCTAGAAAAGGTTCTTGATGGAAGATTGAGGAAGGAGGTCGAGATTGCAAAGGAACAATTTGGCTTCATGCCTGGTAGATCAACAACAGATGCTATCTTTGGGTTACGGCAGATGATGGAAAAGTTTCGAGAGAAACAACGGGAGCTACATCTGGTATTTATTGATCTGGAGAAAGCATACGATAGAGTGCCAAGGCAAGAAGTCTGGAGGTGTCTGAGGGAGAAGAAGGTTCCGGAGAAATATGTCAGGTTGGTGCAGGAGATGTGAAGACAAGTGTTCGGACCTGTCTGGGACAGACAGGAAGTTTTCAAGTAACAGTTGGCTTGCATCAATGGTCAGCATTAAGTCCATTTCTGTTTAACATTGTGATGGAGGTGGTGACGGAGGAGGTGAGAGAAGATGCGCCTTAGACAATGTTGTATGCAGATGACATCTTGCTGTGTGCAGATTCAAGAGAAGAAGCGGGAACTAAACTGGAAAGATGGAGAAAAGTACTGGAAGAGAGAGGTATGAGACTGAGCAGAAGTAAGACAGAGTATATGTGTTGCACAGTGGGCGGCGGCCAGGAGACAGATCTGGAGCTGGAAGGAAATGTCATCAGGAAGGTGAGGGACTTTAGATACTTAGGTTCAACAGTGGAAGAAGATGGAGGAGCTGAGAAGGAAGTGGGATGCAGGATACAAGCGGGTTGGAGGAACTGGAGGGAGATGGCTGGAGTGTTATGCGATAAGAGGGTGCCGATCAATCTGAAAAGCAAAATCTATAGGACAGTAGTGAGGCCAGCTATGACATATACTATAGAAACTGTGGCCCTGAAGAAAAATAACATCAGCAGGATGGAAGTAGCAGAGATGAGAATGTTTAGGTGGATGTGCGATGTAACCAGAAAGGATCGTCTGAGAAATGACTATGTGAGGGGGAATAGTGAAAGTTACGAACTTAGGAGCGAAGATACAGGAGGCAAGGTTGAGATGGTTTGGTCATGTGATGAGGAGGGAGGACGAATATGTGGGAAGAAGGGTCATGCAGATGGATGTGCAAGGAAGGAGGAAGCGTGGGCGGCCAAAGAAGAGATGGAGGGAGCTGGTAGAAGAGGGCTTGAGGATGAAGAACTTGGACGTAGTGACAGCTCAAGACAGGAGGATGTGGAGGAGACTCATCATCAACAGTGACCCCACTTAAGTGGAAGAAGCTGCAGAAGAAGAAGAAGAAGAAGATTTTTTGACATTTTACATACAGAAAATTTCAATTTCAATTTATAAATAAATTGCATATTATTAAATAATGGTAAAGTCTCAAAGAATGACATTTATTACATTTATTACCTTGGATTTCTTAATCGAACTCCCCCCCCTCCTCCCGAACCATAGCCATCTACTGATAAAGATAGGCTTAAAATATTTTCACTTCGTTAAAATTGTTTTCCCAATTTATTATGAAGCTTTATTGTTTACATTAATTTTTATTTTGTCCATAAAGACGAAACTCTCTTCCTCCTAGATAACAATTGGAGCCTTGAAGTATGGTCGCTAAGTCTGTAGGATTATCCAGCTAACAGTTTAATTTCGAGAAGTTAGATTGCTATGTAACGTCTATTACATAGCACTGGCTAGAGTGAGTTCGTGGGTAGTGCTCTTGTTCAATATTAATAACTAAAAGTGTAGTTATGAATCAATTGGTGGCCTGTGATGATGGCAGTGCTGTCAATAGGAATTTCGTAAACCACTGAGAGCGACTATGTCGTGAATTAAGAAAGCATAAATGATGCAAATATGATTACTACTGTTAATGGTGATACCAGTAATGTCGTCTATGTTAGCAATCAGATGTTATTGAATCGAGAGCGACAACGCCGTTTTCGTGAAAATCATTGGACTAATAACCTGAAAATCTGCGAAAATATGCTTAAATACAGAATCTTCGAGATGATGATGATGAACAGCCTGTTTTTCTACCCACTACAGTGATGAAGGCTTCTCCCATTGCGAGAAGGTTGGGTCTACTTCTCCCATGGTGACCCAGTCCATATTTTAAGAGTGCATTTATACTTGGGTGAACGAATGTATGAAGGTGGAAGAAAATCGCAAACATCCATGCCTACGTGGGATTCGAACCCGCAGCTGCTTTGCTGGAGAGCGGATACGCTAACCACTCGCCCAACTTTTTTTTTTTTTTTTTTTTTTTTTTTTTTTTTTTTTCTTGAGTAAAATATTTTAATCAGGACAACATAATAAACAAAAAATAAGGTAGCATAACTGCTCTAGAAATTAGTCAATTTAATAAAAACATTCATTCATTAAATATACAAATCTTAATGAGAAATATTAGTTGCTTATTAATGTAATGTATAAGAAAGTCTTATCAATATTTAGTGTTTCAAACGACATAAATTAGGAATGTCACACACAATCTTGAAGTAGGCGTCATATTCGACCTATTTTGATGATTCTTAAGGGCTATAGTGACTGGTGAGAATCCATTTTTACAACCACTCGCCCAACCAAGCCGACACCTTCGAGATAACATCTATTAATTGTATTACTAATAAACCGTTAATAGCAATAGGGTCCTTTTTTCATGTAATTCCGCACTCACGAAAGATTATAAGCCTATAGTGCATTAGTACAGTGAGTGGAATATGGATTTTTTAATTCTATTTTTATTATTTATTAAATAACGTTTTTGTATTTTTATTTATTTTTACATTGTCCATAAACCTTGCTCTAGGGACCAAACATGGAACTTTTTTCCAGCCACTTCAGGCCTCCAATAAGCAGGACATTTGTCTCACACCGGACGATGAAATTCATCTCCCACCCAAAGACAATCACAAACATCCATGCCCACGACGGTATTCATGCTCGTGATCTGTTAATTGGAGAGTGAATTGCTAAGTAGGTTGTTAATATTGTTGTTATAGTTTTAAAATTGCAACAAATAATGTTTTCAATTTTTAATTACAAGGTGATGTATAATTAAATGATTTTATTCTAATTTTGGTTAATCTTAAGATGACTGCTTATCTTCAACCATTCAGATACTGGGGAGGTCTCGTAAAGCAATATTTTAAAATGTTTGGTGGAGATTGTATTTTTTTTAAGAAAAATATTTATCAATGAAACAATACCTACTAAAAGTTAGGCCATACCCCACTCATTACCGAACAGTTTATTTGATTGTGCAGTATACTAATTTTGTGGGGTACAAAGAAGATCAGCAGTTGGTACGATTACATTTCCATCTGCATGCCGAACTTCGTGCGCCTGATTAACCGAATGGTTGGAGCGTCCACTTTCCATCCAACAGGATGTGGGTTATCATCCCGTTGGATGGAAGCTTGAAAAAAACTAGATGTCATATGAATAATGGCAACGTAAATTGCCATTATTCCTACCTGGGATTGTTTTGTTAATGTTTTTAGGTGATAGATGAATGAATTTCATTGCCCAGTATGTGCACCCTCTTGGTCATTGGAAATCTAAAACCCTAAGCCCGCCCCGAAAACCCTAAGCTCGCCCCACCCACACTACTAATACTAATCTGTTATATTATATTAGTACTATGGGTGGGCAAAGGTTAGGATTTGATTAAAAAGATTTAATAAGTCTACACTTGATATTATGTTCAAGAAATGAAAGTCCACTAATGATAACCCGCCTGCCAGGCAAGCCTAATATAGTGAGACTGACAGGAGCCACGCTTCACAAGAAGGCTGACTACCTCGTCTTGCTATCGCTAATTTGTTTGGACGTAGAAGGAGCCTAAGCAATTCCATCAATATTTTCATGCCGTGAATTTTCACGGAAGGGTTGCGGCTCACCAGCCTTTGCTAATAACTACAAATCATATCGTCAGTTATGGGTCAAGCTTTCGACTGTTCTACCGTTCACTGAACGGTAGAACAGTCGAAATCGATTCTGTGGAGAGTGTCGTTACACGTGCTTCCAGTCGGATGGACGTATGAATAATGTTCTGGAGATTTTATTTTTATTTTTATTTTTTTAACCTCAGTGTGTTGTCCGGACAATAAAGTTGAGAGGTGGCAGCGTATGTAAATGTGTGGTTTCTTTTCATGAGAGATGGATTAAATTCACTGGTCACGTTGATGGAATCGCCACTGTATTGTCGTTCTACACAATTATTAATGTCCAACGTTGTGACAATTTTATCACGGCGATCATTACACTCGCTAACATGCTAATGCTCTATAACACAAATCAGTGATTGTAAACGCGTGGTGTGAAGCGCTAACTAGCGTCTTAATTGAATCTGATAAAATATTTGAAGGATGAAATTGAACTCAAAATAAGAACGTAAGTAAGATTCTCTTCATTATCGGAACATACTAATTCTTAATAGTAGAAACAGGAGTAATAGAATACGAGGAATTAATAGCAAATATTCTATCAAACATTGATGTAGTTATTATGGCCAAAAGTGAGACAACATGTTATTCATTTCTGTCATAAATGCATGTCATGATTGTATCTATAACAAGACAAATAATCATTCCCCCACACGTTCTATAGGGAATAAATGTCATGCGTGGTCTTGTTTGTTTAATATATGTACGTGTGTCATGACTTTTGGCATAGTTTGGGAAACATTTGCTGTATGAAGACTGATACTATTTTGAATCCAACTATTATAAAGCACAAAGATAAAATAAGATAAAATTCGAAACAAGATATAAATATTTTTTGTGCTCACATTTATTACAAAATATGATTAATGAAAAAATTGCACTGCTGTAATCTGTATTTATTTGACACCAGAAGATCTCTGATTCGTACTATTTAGTACGAATTTAGTTTAATACTAAATTCGTGCTAAACTACTTTATGCTTAATTTTATAAATATGTACCTCTTATTTAGTAAATTTGTAGCAAATTTCTAGTCTACTCTCATTTAAATATTTTTTAATCATTTCCCTTTTTTTCCTCAGAAAGTATCAATTATTATAAAAATATCTATTAAATATATATGAAAGAATGCAAACAAAAATTGAAATAATAATAACCCTGCACAAAACACACAAATCAGCCATTGAACAAACGCACTCACATATATCGCAACGCAAATTCTAAAACTATAAAAACAAACATAATAATAACTGCATTAATTACGTTTAGTGGAATTGGAATTAAATGACGAAGGTGGCGCCTCTGTAGCACAACGTCGTTTGGTTAAAAAGGATCTTGGTTTAAATCCCATGGTAGTAAGAGAGGAATTAATAAATACATTTTAATTAAAGGTAAGATAGCTGGTTTTGTATGGAGGTGTCAGAGTTTTTTTTATTTATTTATTTGCAGTAAGGTTACTGACATAATATACATCTCATAGCCTTAGTTGCTTTGGCGCAATCTTAACATCCAGCCAATTAGAACAAATGCAAATTCATTTGAAATATGTAGTTCTTTTTCGTATGCGGTCATTTCGTAAGAAGAAGTTTACTTCATTTTGCCCTTAGAAATATTCAGTATTAATTTATAATGTGTACTGGCATTTTATTATTTTATTTTTAAAGTAGGATTATGCAAAGGACGAAGCATATTTCTAAGAGTGTGATGAAACTATGGTTCTCAAATTTCACAGCCTGAAGGTTGAAATTTGTTTTGAAATTAAGTAGGAGGCCGACTTATGCACGCCCACATATGTATACATAATATCTTAATATAAATCTTTTATACATGGTCATGTATTAAATAGCTATTGCATATTTAATAAACGCAATAATTAATTAAACAACATAGTATATAATCGACTAAGCTGTAAAAAAAAATAATAAAATAGTAGTTTTCAGTCTACTAACCTGGAGGCCATAAAACGTTGGTCGGCCTTTCAGGAACCAGTTTCGACCCTCGGCTCAACTAAACCTGTCAAACAAATTCATTTGTTGCTTGCGGTTGTTGTGAAACTAGTATCATGTTCCAGTCATTGCTATAGTTTTTGATCAGCACAACAACTTTCTTCCGGTTAATGCTACACATAATGTGATCAAAAATAATGACGCAATTTTGTGCTGAAGTGTTGATATTTCCCTGGAGGATGGGTGGAAAGAATGCAGTCTGTATGTGTGTGTGTGTGTGCGCGCGCGCGCCCCGATGTTCTAGCAGTGACAAACAATCAAGTCGGATGGGGAAGCTATTCTGGTCTAAAACAGTCTGCAATTTAGACAAGTTTTAAAAGTAGCAACTTGGATAATGGAACGAATTGAGCCAGACTGGAATTCCACACCCTCGTTAAAGAAGAAAATAAAACAACACGACCTTGGGGCAACGATTAACAGAAATAGTCAGATAAGAATGTAAATGATGCTAAAGAAATGTGTGTGTGAGTGTGCGCGCGCATTTTCTTTCTCATTTCTTGTTCGAGTATTTCTCTTAGTTTGTTTTTTATGTGAAATTACAACCTAAACTATATTTATTATATTATGAAACTGAACCTAAACTATATTTATTATATTATGTTGAATAGTGTAGTGTAAATATTAAATCTATTTTGCTTTAAGGGACGGAAGACAACTGCAAATTGATAGTGTGTGTGTGTGTGTGTGTGTGTGTGTGTGTGTGTGTGTGTGTGTGTGTGTGTGTGTGTGTAGACATAGCAATTTTGATTTAAATGACCATTTTAGATGGTAAAATTCCTCAAACGTTTTGAAATAATAATTCTTTTATTAATTTTAGTTTCTGCATTTTTAGTAACAACATTTGCCTAATCAAATGATATAAATGCCAACAAATAAATTCTACACAAGTATACCTGAGCGAAAACAACTTTACGTTCAATTATTTAACTATGGGTAACGGAAAAGATTAACGTTGCCATATGGTAGCTTCCATAACGCTAGATTTATGAATGACTTATACGTTCGATTCTAGTCACCACTTAGCTACTTTTTTAGCCAATTTCAGGGTTGTTGATATTTAGAAAACAGGCAAATATGGTTTTCGTCTTGGAAATTCGGATTTTTAACATGATAACTCAGAAAAATGAACCATAGACTAGGGCAGTGATCGCGAACCTATGACACGTGTGTCAGCACTGAGACACTTGATGTTTTCAGGTGACACACCTCGGATGTTGAAAAATATTGGTATTCTGATGAAAAAACTGCGATAAATCGTGTAAGATCGCTCTCGATTAAGGCGAAGGTAGGTTTGTTCATTGAAAGAACTTTCAAACAGTAGCCAGCAACAGAAAAGTCATTAAATGTAATGTAAGTTTGTATTTCAGTTTATTAAATTAATTGTATAAGATGAATTCATAGCTTTTATATCAATGTCCTATTAAATAAATAGCCTAATATGATATGTACAAGTCATCATCTATGATTATGTAGTTACATTTATAATGCACGTATGCAAGTGGCACATCAACAACGTCAATTTAAAAAAAAAAAAAATTTTTTTTGACACACCTGGGTAAAATGGTTCGCCATCACTAGACTAGGGTGTGTGTGTGTGCAATAGATGCTATTTAGAATTGGGAACATCAAAAGTGCCAGTTGTTTACTGTTTAGTATGTTGCCTAAATTCACTGAACTGCGGTGCTAACATCATGTAGAGGCTAGCTGCCTACCAGTTTCCAAAAATATAGGAAAAAAATAGTGCCTCCAACTCCTTTAAGGGAATGAAAAGTTAGAATATTTATATTTTATTAGGTGTTTATATTAATAACATGCAGACTATTTTGAAAAAAAGTTGTAGATACGTGTGTATTTCACAAATCAATGCTTTTCATGTATCTCAGTACACTGTTGATTTCACCTTTTGGTCCAGATCACAAAGGAACTCTCCCTAAGTAGACTTCCAAATAAATGTAGATGGAGGAATGTAAGCATTTTGGTCATACTCCACCAAAATGGCAGTCAGTTTCTGTACTGAAGTTGGACACATTGGTTTCTCTTCTTTCAACCGAACTTCCAACTCTAGGATTCATATAGGGACGTTTTTACTGGCCATTGTAGCCTGCTCATTTCCATTTCTGCAGAATGTATCCACAGTCCTTACTGAATGACATTATACATTAACATACAGATACTCAAGTTCTTTTCCATAAAACCAACGTGGATTAGGCAACATAGAACTGTCCATTCCGTATCCGGTTCGTTTTTCCGAACTCTACGACGAGATCCTAGTCCACACCAGAAAGAAATCCCCATATCGCACGTAACAGATAGAATGATACATCTTAACTTATAACCCCCCTTATACTATACTCGAACACATTAATCTGAATTTGAAGAGTATTATCCCACACCAAAGCTTTCCAGCAATCTAGAGTCCAGTCATAACGAGCTATGCACCACTGAAATCGAATTCGTACGTTGCTTCGGGCGATGTATGGCTTGTATAGGCAGAGTCATTCCGGAAACCGAAGACAATAAAGTTCCTGCAGAAACCTATAATCCGTGTTTACTCGAATATAACTCGCACTTTTTTTCCCAAAAATTAAAGTCAAAAAATCATGGTGCGAGATATATGCGGGGATTATTGGGAACTAAAGAAAAACTAAATTGATATTTATAATTAAATCCTCAGTATTCTTTATAATTTGTAATTGCTCACATTATTTATAAAATGAATGGATTTAAATTTTAATTATCAACGTTATTCACGCGATCGGCCGCTCACCTTCATCACGTGATGATATATTTGAATCTTTCGCGACAATGCTTCTGTAATTAAATTAGAACAAACACTTTCATTATTATTTGTCCTCTTATCATTTCGGAATCATATGATCTTCGAGTTTATCATAATTTTGAGTTTAAAACCAGCACTGTAACTTGAACTTTTCTCCATATTTCAAGCAAAAAAACTATCTTTAATTTACGAGACTTCTGAACAATCCTTCGTGAATAACTAATGAGAAGTGAAAACAGAGCGTGAAGCGGACAGCAACAGTAGGCCTGTAGAGATAGCGCAGCTTTGAAGGCGTGCATATGATTAGTACGGCATTAATCAAAGATTGCGCGATTCAACGACCAAGGCAAGCCATCGATTGTTGAGTTGAAATGCTGATTCTCTTCAACCGAATTCCAAGATACAGTATATGAAAAGATATACACGAGGGCGAATTATATTCCGGAAAATACGGTAGCTAAGAATGCACTCAATTGCTAATTGAGAGAATCCAGTGATACATAATGGAAGGCACAATCCATTTTCAGTTCACTAATTCCTTTTAATGAGATTATTTGGTCTTACTGACTATTCCTTGGGTTGCTTTTGATCATTGTGTTTCATGATGTTTTAAATGAGCATCTGTTGTGCAAAGTGGCGCACCCGGGGGGTGGCAAGGAGAACCTCCCCCCCAACAAAAAAAAAAAAAGAAAAAGGAAAAACACTAGAAAATTTTCCAAAAATCTTTTCCTAATTAAAATTATTATTATTTTTTAAATTTATGTTGTGTCGTGTCTTCTATTTCTATACTACTTATGAATTAGTGATCATTGCAGATGCTCAGTCATAGGTCGTATGCGATGCGCAGTGTGTATTCTCAAATCGTCTACTCAACTCGACCCCCCCCCCTCACACACAAAGATTAAATATTGAGTGGCCTACTGGTTGTGCAGATATTTACCATTAATATTGGAGTTTACGATAATACCTCACTGCAAGGTATTGAATTATAAACTACGTCTCAATTCCATTATTGTATGTAATTATAAAGCGTGTGCCCTTTGACTTTTTAACTTGCCATGTCAAGTGAATTGTCACTAGCGCACAATATTCGAAAAAAAAAAAAATAGCATTTCCTGTATAATTTTTGAAGCATAGTGTACATTACGTCCTCAAACAAAACAGTCTCTTTAAAACTATGAGAAGGTTCCTCTACTCTACCTTTTAACATCACACTGCTTGAATCATAATATTAATCTTCTGTAAACCAATTGGTGGTCTAGCTATGAGATGTTTTTTGTATTCTGGCTGTTTGTAAAACCAATAGGGGATCCACATCTTGTTATTTGTTTCTTGCTACCATCTTGGTTCCCAAAATTTTAGTGCTAAAAACAAGAAACCTTACCGGAAGATGTTTCTGTTTTTTTTTTTTTTTTTTTTTTTTTCTTTTCTGGATTCAATCTGAGACTGATTTGATGACTTTGTTTTGACAGATACGCTAACGTTTCCTCTCCAGGTGTATCGTTTTCACTAAACAGTACTTGGTCCGATTACATCACCAGCTGCAGCCTGTGATAAAGACCACACCTGCGTCTAATACTGTTATTTATGTTGTTTCCGCCATCTTTGTGATGACCTAGTCGTAGGAAAAAATTGTATCTTCGAACTGAAATGCATATCCCCCCCCCCTTATTTTTTCTTGTTTCGTATTTCGTCATTTGATCAGCTACTAGTGTGCTGGACGAATTTACCTGAAGTATATCTTATAAATTAGTAATATAATAATAATAATGTGATATGTAAAGGCCTTTAAGGTCCCCAAGAGTACTTGGTCCTGCCAAGTACTCTTGGCTTTCGTAAACATAATTTTAGGATAAGGCCTAAAATCTTATGCCTAAATTTGCCCGTTTGCCTACTAACTAAATAAAACTCATACGAAATTAGCCTCTTGAGTATTATATTTAAACCTCCATGACATTCAGCTGTAATATTGGGATGATGAATAGTATTACTGTGTAAGAATGATATCAGTCATTATAACAGTAATTGCACCGAGGCCATGAGTTGTTTATGTCTGCAGCATAAATAACTTATTAATTGCACTTTGCAAACTTCATAAGCACCTATTAAATGCTTTTTTTTTTGTTTTTTGTTCCTACGCTTGCTAGATGGATTTTATTGACATTTGGTATATGGAATCTTTACTATACTTTGTCGAATGTCATTTCAATGATGTTCATTTTTAATGGTAAAACGATTTGACAGAAACTTATGTTCTAGAAATAACAATAAATAACCTGTTCATATGAAATAAAGCCCAAAAAAAAGGCTCTGGGTTCAACTTCCATGATAGTTAATGACGTCACTGTATAAGAATACTAAAATTGAAATGCACTCTTTATAAAGTGACTTCATTAACTATTAATTAATAAGGATTAATTATTATTAATTGTCCACATAAAAAGCAAAAAAAAAGCAAAAACTCGTCAATGTTAATCTTACTTTCGTTCATTGAAAAAAATTGGCATTCATAGAGTGTTTCTTTCTTGAATTGAGAGAAGAGATAAAAAGTAAGTTTTGCTTGTCCCATGACATCTGTACTTGTTTCTTAGAATTTATTTCTTAATTATTTGGTGCACAGTTACAACATTGTAAACAGTCATATTGTCTCCATGGAGAATTAATGGCTGCTGCAAATTGAAAGAGCGATTCTTTGATTTTCATCTTTGATTAATATCGTCAGATACACATCTTAATAGTTACCATTTACATCATTTCGGTTTTATCTTTTTTTTTTTTTTTTTTTTTTTTTTTTTCCTCCTAGTGTGAATGGTCAGTCGCGGCATTTCCTCTCTTTAAGGTATTTGGTTCTAAGCGTTACCTAAACATATGTTAACTGCATGTGTTCATTCATCGGTGTTAACTGTTTTGTGGGGATTAAAACTCGAGTCTTCGAAGACATTTCTTACGAGAAGACTAACTCAGTTTTAGTTCGAGAGCCCAAGAAATTCTTTTTGCATCCTTGAAGAAATTCAAACCCTGTATTTCCAAGAAACGATGTCATGTGATCTTATACCAAACAATAACTGGCATTGCTTGTAGCAGTCGCTAATGATTTTACTCGCTGTTATAACGTTATTTTTTTTTTCTCTTTCCACAATCTGAATTTGCTCTGTATTTATAATCACGCATGAATATTCGAAATGAAAATTTGAATGGAATGTTATATATTGTACTGCGCAGATTAAAAATCATGTTGTTTTTGCGATATTTAAAGTAAGCTTATCTGAGATTAACAAATTTGTTCGCAAATAAGCATTCGCATTATTATTATTATTATTATTATTATTATTATATAACACCTCCAAGGAGTCCAAGGGCTCATCGTGCACTCCACTCGACTGTACACTATCTCGATCTCCATCCACTAATATTCATCCATCAACTATACATAACGCAATCTACGACCCCCAATAGTATTTTTTGTCTGTTCTTTGTTCATATTTATTTATGTAATGAATAACATTGATTTTTGTAGCTTACGATCTAGAAGAACTTTCAAACTAATTTACGGCAGTTTCTGTCAATTCCCTTATTAAAATTTTATAGAATACTATGTCAAAAGATTTATGTACTCGTATATCTAGAAAAACAGCTAAAGTCAGTTGGTGGTTATTAGCGAGGTATATATTGAGTTTGTAAAGTTCAGCAGAGCATGTTGAATGCTTAACTTTTGTATAACAAACGGATTCTTTGAAAAATAATTTTTTTCCGCCATCAATTTTATTAGTTTTCGCTAATTTTTTTGAATAAGCTGCAGGAAGGTAGATTAGGGGAAATGTTTAAAATCATTTCTTTTTTTCTCTTTTTTATACACTAGTGTTACTGCAGTTTTTTTTTAAATCCAAAGGGAATATGTTATGAAAAATAAGTTCAAAATGTAAAGTAAGGTTCCATTATTTATTTAGAGATTTTTATGTCAATCTTCCCCCCCCCCCTCCTAGCACGCACGCACACACGCACACAAGAAAAGGTTATAAACCTAGAGTACTTTGCGCAGACTAAGGGTTAAGATACCTGTTGGTCAGAAGTGTTATCCACTTAGGGTTCCGTGGTGTATGTCTGGCATTTTTTGACAAGATCGATATTAATGCCATCATAACCTAAGTTTAGTTGAATTTTTTAAGATATTACAACACCTCGATTTCGTTGTTAGGAATTAAGTAAAGCTACATGGAATTATTAATCCTTTTACAGTGTGATTGACTGTCATTATTGACTATATAATATATAGTCAATAATGACTATATATTATATTATTATTGACTATATAATATATAGTAAATAATAAAGTCAATAATGTGAGAAGAATAGTCAATACTGTAAGAACAATTTAAGTGTAAGAAGAATTAGCCAATTTTGACAAATTTTTATTATTTTCTGGAATTAATCTGGCACATCAAGAAATTTTTATGGTAGTGTTCTTTTTTTTTTTTTATTATCCATTCTCAGGATATTTTTAAAATCTTGATACATTTTGTCGAAACTTCCGTAGCTTATTTAGTATAGACGAGCCCTTTGAAAGAAAAGACGCGAGTTCGAATACCGTCTACGACATCAGGAACCGTTATCAAGTTTCTTCAATTAAACGGTGAGGTTGAGGGGTTTTTCGTCCCTTCAGAACAGGCAAACCACCCGCGTGAACACACAGTTCTACAGATATAAAATATTTACTCTGCTGCATCCCTCTAGGGATGCAGCAGAGTAAAAATGACAAGCCGGATGCAATTAAATTGCCTAAAATTCCTAATCGGGGGACGGAAGAGAAATGGATGGAACTACTTTCGTTTAGAATTGCTTCTTTCGTCTCTCTCTCTCTCTCTCTCTCTCTATGTATAAGTTCAGTTCAGTTTGTATGTTATCGATTAATATTTTAAGAAATGTAGAGTATGTATTATCAATATTAATTTCCGACTTTATCCTTCCTCAAAAGCTCTTACTTCATGTTTAAATATTATCTAGCCATTTATTTTTATCTTACAGTCCTTGAATTCCACGTGCAATTTTAATTTGATCCTGATTGCACAATGATCTGGAAGAGATTGCAATAAAACCTATGCTTAAAATTTTGTTTCTACTTACATTTCCAGTAAATGCATAATCTAGACACAACCATTGAATTCGCGAATATTAATAGATTCTTTGAGGCCATACATAACTTAGTAAACCCACACACATCCTTGAGAGGAATGGATATTTTTTTTTTTAGAAAGTCTATATTCATATTACCAGTTATGAAAACATTAATACACTTAGTCTCGTCTAGAACATTCTTCATTTCTTTTATAAAAGTCGGCTTTGTTGTGCGATAGATAGATAGCTATTAATCCGAACATCAATTAACGTTTTCCACTTTTTTCATTTTTATATTATTAATATTTTTAACAGATATGGAATTTCGAAACAGAATCCTTCTATATTTGATATAATTTATCTCTGCATGCTTCGCCTTCTTCTTCTTCTTCATCTTCTTCTTCTTATCAAGTACTGTATTAGGCCTGTTACGGTTTCACTGATCTTTTCATCTTGCAGCTAATCTTTCTCTCTTTCTTTTCCCTTTGGTCTCTATTTATCCACTTTTTTTGTAGCCAGCATCTTTCTCTCCTATATAAATGCTCTTCCCATTTTTCTCTGTATGCCTTTTTGATTTTTTCATTTAAACTATAAATACCTAGCTCGCTTCTACAGCCTTCATTTTTATATGGTTTCATTCATTTTAGTTGTTTGTAAAAATCTGATTTCTTCCGCTTGAATTTTACTTTCATTTTTCCTTTTAACTGTCCATATTTCTGAATATCGTATAATAATTAATAATAATAATATAAAATTTAAGCTGAATTTCTCGTCTTGTTGTTTTATTCAGTGTCCATTTAATTGTTCCACAGATTTTCTGAAATTTCTTTATTATTTTCATCTATACCTTTGTCCTTTTGATATGTTATTATGCAATCTAAAGCATGAAAGTGTGTCACCTGTTCCATTATTTTATCTTCTCTGACTATTTTTTATCTAATATGACCGCGACCTTTAAATGCCATGATCTCTGCATCAATAATTTTAAACCCCCTATATAGTACCAATCCGTTTCCTAATTTTCCTTATTTCAGCTAATATTAAAGAAATCCAAATGAAAGTTGAAATTATTCTAAACATAATTCTGAATATTCTGTTTTGTCTGAAATACTTCTTAGTATTTACATACAATTTGTTCAAGTACATTCCACTGTTCAAAAATAAAGGTTCCTGAATTATACTAAATCATTACATATTGTACATTCATGAAAAATTGGCATCATAGATATTATTATGCCCAGTCATTATTGTTTGTTAACTTTATCTCTCGCTGTTTTCTTTGAGTTTACAAACTTTTTCTGAGCATTTAATTTGCCATATTTGAGAGGTATCCTCTTTTTTTCATGAATAGTTTTCTACTTTGATATTTCTACTTCAAGGAGAGCACATTTGCTAATATTTCTCGAGAGAGAGAGAGAGAGAGAGAGGGAGGGAGGGACATCCACTATCTGTTAAGATCATGTATTTGAATATGAATCCTAGCATTATTTTGTCTTAATATTTCCGAGTTCCCATCATTGTCTTACACAAATAGAAACAAGCAAGCATGCATTTAAATTATTTGAATATTTTTTTGACATGCAATGATTCTCCATAAAAGCCTTTCAACTAAAGTTCAATTAGAAAATCTCATATGTTGAGAAAAGTTTTCTTCTCGGAGAATACTGGCCAGTGAACACATGCATCTGCAGACTCAGCTATGTAGATATAATTGACCATCCTTTCTTTAGCAATTAAGTGGAAATTTATAATACTCTTTGGTCTGATTTTTTTCTTGGGGGCGGGTGAGATGATCGCCTGCATTTTCTTTGGAGTTTTGATTCTTGACTGGTGCAAACAGTTTAAATCGGATAGAAAAATCATCAATAAAGATGTACAAAACAGTCCACCGACTCATAGGACCGATGGAAACATAAGAAATTTGAATTGTCTTTTCAAAAACTGTCAAACTCAAATTAGCTTTGGGTTCATATTTCGTGCTTTTCATGTTTCTACGAATATACACTCATAGTTTTTAATCACAAAATTTTCTTAAACGTTTTGTGCGATTTTAGTCCTAGAATGCTGCATCAAATGTTTATCAGCAGATACTGCCTGTGTATTTGACAAACAAACACTCACTTGATGCGTGTTTCTGTGTCAAAATCTCAATGGCGGTAGACGATTTCATTCGCCTAGTGTGAGATCATAACGCCTTAATAGAATTCTAAATTAGTTTGAAAAGTTGCTTGTTTGACTCTAGAGTTGAAGTTTGGAATTATATAACCGATAGCTCACTAATTATTAATATTAATAGTACTAATATTGCACTATAGGTTCTCGACCTTTCCGTGGACAGAATTCACAATTAATAAATATGACATTGATAATTAATTTTTATTCTTACGTATCTAATTTTAATCTAAATTTAACAATAACTATTAACAGGACAAACTGGATTGACTAAATTATTAATCTGGGTTATATTACTATATTTTAATTATAGGTTAATGATGTTTTCTGTTTCCACAAAATTATCATAATTTTTGCTAAGATGTTTAATAGTTTTAAAATTTTATTTTTTAACAAAAAGATAGTATGGAAGTTCTTTATTAAATGGATTAAATTAAATAAACATTTTTTGTGTTGAAAAATAATCTAATGATTCGCTACTAGTGCTGCCATCTATTGCGATTGATAAGAAGTAAATTAAATCTTTTTTTTTTTTTTGGATTACTATACTGTGTATTTGCATTTTCCTCAGAAATTAAATGACGTTCAGTTAAAATAACAAAGTAGAAAATAACATAATGAAAATTATGTTTATATCTCTATGTATTTTGGTTTCGCTATGAAAGGAATTTTTCTTTTATAATGGAAAACTAATGACTATAGAATCACAACTCTGTAAATAATTGTTTCGTAGATCGCCGAAGATAAGAAAAGCGTACTTTTCACAAATAGATTTTCTTCTTTAGGTTTCGAATCATGAAATGTAGGAAAAAATATATTACGGCAGATGTCGCCACTGTTTGATATTACTGGATATATCGAATGCTTCATTATGTCAATGAATGTATTTTACAATGTGAAGTTTGTAATTACAGTAATTATTTTTTGCATATGTTGACTTCTGGCTTTTCTGGGATCAAATTTACTACATGGTATCACAAAGCATGACGTTTTTGTAATCAATTAATCTTTATTTCGTGCACAGACCGAGGGATGGGGTGGGACAGTAAAAGAAATGCCTGTTGCCTCTAACTGAGAAAGAGAACTATTTAGTAACCTGTTCAACAGCAGTTATGGCGGCAGAGTTTCAATGGGAACCAAAGAAAGGATGGATGATGAATGAAATGTTAATAATGGACGAAGATAAATGGACTTACAGGGTGGGGACTGGGATGATGTTAAGAAGTATGGAGTGGTGATATTCTCCCTACCCACTCTCCCAAGATGGAGCCACAGAAAATTGGATGACACATATTTTTATTTTTTAATTATTTTTTTTTTCATGGTGCTGTTTGCGTCTGAGGCCCCCTGGCGACAGTATGAGGTACTTTCGTGTTTTTTAAAAAGACCAAAAAACGCTTTGTTAAACTAATGTGATTTACTACAAGTTATTTAATTTTATGAATAGTCCGAAATATAATGACGCGATTTCAGTTATTATTATTATTATTATTTGTAAATTGCGATTTTTGAATTTATCCCCGAATTGTCCTGATTTCTTACTTTTTGCATCGGCAATACAAACATTTATTAGATAATTTTAAAATTTGTTATACTGTGTTTATGTTAAGTACATAAACTGACAACTCGGTTATTTCTAGTCGGGCAATAATTTAGGGAAAATTTGATACGTTATTATCACGCCCAGGTATCAGATTAGAATATTAGTTAATTATTTAAGTAGTGAAAGATTAATATAACAGAGGAACTACATAATGTATTATTAGAGGCACAGGTTGAGAATGTTTCTTGTAAGTAAACAGAACTAACCCAAAGCAAAATGAAATTTTAATATTTTCATGGCTGTTTAAGCATTAAGTGTGTTGTGATCCATGATAGCTACGAGTGGATCAAGTAAATGATTGATTCAAGTTAGGAACTCCCGAATGAATTTGAATATTTTTATTTTCCATTATTTATTTTGTTATTTTTTTCATGGTAGTATTTGTAATATGACCCCCCTACCCCCAAGCGACCGAATGAGACTCAAATTTCTTTTAACCATGCAAACTGTAGGTCACCAAATGGCTGGGAAGATTAGGATAATACAAGAAAGGCCGTTATATGCCTCGCTGATTTCTATGGGTAATTTACGATTAAAGAAAAGGGAAAAATGTAAACAAGAAAACACAGGGAGACTCAAATGAAGCTGACACTTTATAAAGACAAAAGAAAGATGAACAGAAATGATACCAGAGAATCATAAGAAAATAAGTCCAGGCTGGAAATTTGCCTGAGCAACGACAACAAATCCAAGACAAGCGAAGAAATTAATCAAATTCCATTCTTCATTTAATGAATATTTAATGAACCCCATTCCCCTGCCTAGTTTTTTTCAGTCAAGAGTCAGTTAAGAAGCGGGGGGGGGGGGGGCAGAATACACACTCGGCTGACGCAAATGCACGTATTAAATTTATCCATGACCGTAGCTGCCTAGAGCTGCATTTTTAAGTTGTTGTTTAAGACATGCAAAAACTCAAGGAGCCAACACAGGTTCATCCGAAGAAAAGAAACACCCATGTCTTAGATAGGATTAAAATTCACATTCTTTTCATTTTTATTTTTTTACAGACATGTTTAACTTCACAATATGAAACACAAGAATTATGAAAATAACAACCTCAATTTAAAGAACATTATATTTTCATTAAATTCAATTTTCGCTTAAGAACTTTTACACACACACACACAGAGAGAGAGAGAGAGAGAGAGAGAGAGAAAGAGAAATTAAACAAATTTTAAAAAAGAAAAAAATCCGTCGAGCCGGAGTCGAACCAGCGACCTATGGATGCCTGTTAAATACCTCTACAGTCCACCGCTCTGCCAACTGAGCTATCGACGGTTGGCTTGCGTGTTGCTGTATTACAACCTAGATATGAAGATTCTGAGTACTCTTTGATCCCCGACAGTACTGTTTCCAAACTTTTAGTACAGGCGTATCCATTGTAAAATTTTATTAGCACCGACGTTTCTCTTCTCGAACAAAGACATTTCGGGAGAAGTTATAACATTTCATTCAAATACGAATAACTTTCAAGGATTCTTTTAATATTTGCGTTATAATAAATTACAAACATCTGACACATTTTTTTTAAAATTATTAAATATATTTTAGTTTATTTTTATATCTGACCCCCACACACACGATAGGTCACAAGACGTATAGTAAAGTAAAAATTTCAAAACTATGAAATTTAAATAATAAGAAAAAAAGTTTAACAGGACGAACGAAATTTATCGGAGAGTTCTAACCGCGTGGTTCGAACTATTTGAATTTAAACTTAAAGCAAACAGTTCGAACCACGCGGTTGGAAAACGCGATCATGACGTCAGATGCGGTTTTAACGGAGATCAGTCGATACATATCAAGAGACACATTTTCTTTAAAACTTCTTTGAGATATTTTAGTTATCGAAAATTAACTATAGAATACACCTGCACTTTTCTGAGACAAAGAAAAATATATTAAAAAGTATCATTTAAAAAAAAAAAAAGTGTCTCGTAACCCCGAAAGACCTTTTGTGTATCCATTGCAGTATTTCTCAACTTTCAGCTTAGTATTCCCCCCCCCCCCCCGATTTTTATGATGATTATTTCAGCGCAGGCTTGTGAATAGCTTAAAAAAAAAATAAAAATTAAAAAAAAAAATTAAAGGAATTGGCCTCCAAGTTTTGATCGCTGGTAAAATAAGGCCCTTTCAAAGTACTTTTCAGCTTCCCAAAGAAGCGATTTTCGATGTAGGATCTGGACATTGAAGGATGTTGTTGGAATCTCGAGTGTTTTCATGCTTCAGCACACAGTATGGGGACATGTCATCATGCAGCGACATCTTGTGGTGGTATTAATTCTGAATTTCTGATCAACTCATCTCATGTGCACTATTTATCTTTGTATATCTTTTCTGATAATGTCCAAGGATGTTGATTCCACAAACAGTATTGGCAAGATCAATATCAATAAGCCTTTGGAAGACAACCTTCCTTATTCTGTTGATTTAAAAGGTGATTGTGAATGTCCAAACCGATTTGCCTATGATTGTCTGTGAGTTTTTTGGGAACCCATTTTTACACAAACTTTATGGAAATGAAATCAATTGTAGATGATTTCTAAAGTATATAAATCAGTATATAAATATATATATATACACTTATATTTGCATATTATGTGCTTATGCTCAGGTGTTTTAATACTATTAAAACATAGTATACTTTTAGTATACACCCAATCGTCTCAGACACATGTGCCCCCCCCCCCCCACCGTATGTTTATGATCTTAATTATTATCTAAATTTATTGTTTTGCTCCAAACAATGATTGGCTATTCATATCACAAATAATCCAGTATACACACACCCTGACTTTAATAATGATAATGATGATCATTAAGAAAATGCTGTAGTTGAAGGAACTAGTGAATCATAGCGACAAGTTTCACCGGTGCATGATCTATTTGCATTGTCAGATCGCGTTGCTCCTAGTTCGACATCGGAAAGCAGATACGCCCGCTGTAATTCTATCATAAGATTTACCTGAAAAATGTATTTACTTTCCCATGAATGCCATAAGACTAAATTGTTTAGTCGTCAGTATCCGATTATGAACTTTCTTTAATATGCATAATAACGCCCACTCTCCTATTATCTTTCCCAATAATTCTGAAATCTCCTATGGCCTCTCTTATTTATTTCTGAAGAATAGAGCGGTGACTCATTGCGTAAATATGGGAATTTTAATTTATCTGAAAAGCATTCTATTTTTAATCTATGTAACTAGAAGCACGGAGCTCTTTTGCTCTAAAAGATGTGCCAACCATTTCTCCAATATTCTGAAAATAATTTAAGTGTTTACTTCGTTTTTATCACTACTCGATTTTTCAGACGTCCTCCTACTCATACAGTATTATAACTGAATTTTTCTCTCTCTAACAAAGTAATTCTGTTTGCCAGATATCACGTTTCAACTTGTTTCTTTTAATTTTTTTGGAACTCGATCATGTTGTTGCCATAAAGATTTCAAAACAATTTTTTTCGTTTTAATGCTAAACATCCTCTCTGGAAAATTGAAATTTCTCCAAGTGATCTCAGTTAAGCTTAAATAAAAGTAAACTGTTTGAATTGATAAATTATTTATGTAATACTGCTGAAATTTAGACCCTCCATAGCTCAGTCGGTTTTGACGATATCCTTGCTTTGGTAAGACCCCGTGTTCGAATCCTCTCTTGGATGAGAAGAACCTTTCTTATGGTTTCAAGGGAAGGTGAATTAGCTACTTTCATACGGAGGTGGTAGGGTTTTTTTCTTCAGGAAACTCTGGTTATTCATCCCGCAAACCGGCCAGGAGAACGTACACAATTTACATACAAAATATACTCTAGACATAGAGCTAACCACCCTATTCGGGAATAACGGTTAGGAATTTCAAGAAGGCCTTGGATCGTTGGCGCTGGAGGACCTCTGGAAGAAGAAAAAGAACACTGGCGAAAAAAGGTGTTTTAATGACGTGCCACCTATGTATATTTTATGAGGCTAAACCAAAGGTACGTTTGTTGAATTTCAGAATACACAAATAAAGACGAATACTCAATTTGGTTTCATAATTTGGCAACAGTTATGGCATTTCAAATGTGGCGTATTTCCTGTGATTATTTCATACCAAAGGAACAACGAAGTGGAAGAATTTGGTTGGACAAGAACTTTAGATTGCAAGGATATTGATGTTTTGTGGGAATTCCTGACGGTTCATGCTTGCAAAAATTCATGCAGATAATGTTAAAGTGATTTGAAGGATTCATGAAGGCGATTTTAACGTGCTTTTGGGTACAGATGGCATTGACATATTTTGGGGAATTTGTGAAGGTAGTTGACATGTTGGTGGATCGTTTTGGTTTGGCCGATTTACTGACAACAAGTTACAAGAAGTCAGTCAGCAGTTAGAATTGAAGGAAATACAGGAAGATGGTTTGATGTAAAATCAGGAGTAAGACAAGCATGCACTCCTATTCATCATCTATATGGATCACATTATAAAAGAAAGTGGCATTAGGCCTGATATTAGAATTGGAGATGTCAACTCTGCTTTATGCAAATGATCTTGTACTCCTAAACACATCTAGTGCAAGTCTCCAGGATTCACTAACTAAATTGAATTACAGCTATAATAAATTTAGCATGAAAATCAGCCATAAAAAGACCAAAACTATGAACATAGGCAGGAACATAGAAAACTTCAGCTGCATTCTGAATGGAGATCCTGTAGAACAAGTGAAACATTTCAGCTATTTAAGCATAGCTTTTTTTTTTTTTTTTAGTGAGCATGGCAAGTTAATATTTAAATAGACAACTGAATAAAGTTGGCGTGGTGGGGAAACAGTTGAATAAATTTATACGGATAAGAGAGAAATTAGCCAAAACACCAAACTAGCAATATACAAGATAGTGTTCAAACCAGTTTTAACTATGCATCTGGGTTAGAAATAAAGCACTTGATCAAAAACTAGAGACCACAGATATGAGGGTTCTGAGAAGAGTTAGGGGAGTGAAGCGATGGCATTCAATGGCAGAATCATATTAAAAATGAAGGTATTAGAAAGGAATTTGACACTATTAGTATTCAAGAATGTGTAAGCAGGGCTAATCTAAGGTGGTATGGCCACTTAAGTAGAATGGGTGAGAAAAGGGTTAGCAAAACAATGTTTGATGCCAACATGACTGATTTGGAGGAAAATTGTAGATAGGAGATTAATAATAATGTAAACTTAATCATGTAGTGCTGTCATAGTAATCTGCACTCCTCTTGGGGGGGGGGGGGGTACATATCAGGAAAATAATGATGATGATGGTTACAAGAAGGCAAGATCAAATTATGTCATGCTACCATCCAAAAGAAATGT
This sequence comes from Typopeltis vanoorti, assembly GCF_054136105.1. NCBI lineage: Eukaryota > Metazoa > Arthropoda > Arachnida > Uropygi > Thelyphonidae > Typopeltis > Typopeltis vanoorti. The sequence goes on along the minus strand of NC_143550.1, from coordinate 158,899,425 downwards.
CGACGTTATAAAACAGAAAAGTCTCTTTCGACTACACATTAAGTTCTGTCATGTTGAAAGGTAAGATAAAAATGTTTCTCTCAGTCTAATTTCGTTTTCCTTTTTTGATTCTCGATGGTATTTATCCGTGATGTTATACTTATTTCTTCACTTGTTAGAGCAAACGATAGGCTAACTGATGAGCACTCATCAGATAGGCCTTTTAAAAAAATAAAATCTCTGTTTAATCTTCTGATGAAGTTCCATGCTTTCCCACTACCTTCAGTCATACTCAGTGCTTCAGTTATTTCCCTTGTCAGTCTTCCGCCATTGCAATGATCAGATGGTGTCATTTGAGATAGAATTGTTCATATCCTTTATAGCTTTACTTTTGTTCTTTTTCAACTCTGCAACATATTGGGTTCTTCATTCTATTGGAACTAATCCTCTTGACATTTTCTGCAACATATTTTTAAAGGCTGGATAATCCAGGGGGGGGGGAGGAGAAAGAGAGAGAGAGAGAGAGAGAGAGACCCAATTTGTTTTTCCAAAGTTAAAACGTCGGCATAAGGTTACGAAGTAGGCGTAACCGCTCTCTTAATTTGACTGGCCCTGTCTTCACGCAATTATTACTAGTTAATAATTATTAATGCTAGCAAATATAACTCCATGGTTAGATCTCCGGTTCCACCTGCCGCTGTTAAAGGATGAGCTCTTACGACCGAATATATATTAGGTACTTATTGTAAAAATATAGAAGCAATACTCAGCATTGAAACTTGTAAAGAATCTATCTACAATTACAGATTGCAGTAAATGAAAGCAGCATTCAAAACTGAAACTTGTTGTCCATGGTGTTTTATGTTTTTGTTTATTTTCTTTCTGTGTAAATGTAATTTCTTTGACAGAGAATAAGCTATTGTAGTTAAAAAAATATTATATGGGCACACACACCTCCATGGAGTCCTTAGACTCGTCGCGGGGGGGGGGGTCACTAACAACAACGACACTTACCATCTACACTTGTACAATACCTGTCGTATGCTTTGAGCTCATTCACCGACGAAGCACTCACAACCGAATCTGGCAAATCATCCGAACTCATTCACTACTCGTCAAGACAATTACTCCTCAAACCCTTACTAAGCATACCATTATTTAATTTCCAGGGATGGGCCTCCAGTTTTACTCACATTGGTCACGTAAAAATTATTCTTTTCCTCTGTATCGATCCTATAAATTCCCCTAAGCAAGTTCATATGTCTCTATCAAATCCCTCCCCTCTTACTCACCTATCAACCAGCCTCTGTAACCTTCAAATCTTCAATCTCTCCTCATATGGAACATCCCACAGACCTGCTACCATCTTGTTCGCCCCTGAATCCATTCCATTCCGCTTCTCCAAGAAACCCAAGCAACCAGACAGTGCGCAGTAATCCAGATAAGACCTTAACAAACTTTATAAAGAGGTACAATAACTTGTTTAGCTCTGCGTATTTTTTTATTTTTGTCAAACAATACTTCACGTGCATCCCCATTTGAAGAAATTTATATATCAGAAATCGATGCGGTATCCTCTCAAATGCCTTTGCGAAATCTAACAGTATTGCCTGTAGCCATTACCTTAATTCAGCTGTAACTAGGAAACCACCGCTCTATCTAATCACGTTCTTAATTTTGCAAACCCTGAAGACGAAGATTCTGTCACTTCTCGTTATCTGAAATAAATCAGAAAACATTTTTAGATCCTATGATAAGCTTGAGAGAAGAATTATTGAATCGACAGAAATTGACCCCTGTCCTGTCCATCTTAAAACTAACCTAAGTTACAACTTCTCTGATTTTTACTCCTTAGCTATCCAACTTCGGCAGTTTTTTCTATTTTGTTATCCCTCGACTTTTAGCCATTTAAATTTCTTCCATCATGTCACATAGCAGAGTAAATCCGTTGCATCACTGCTTGGAAAGAAGTCAACGGATACCTTAGAGTGAGGAATAAACAGCATGGCGCCAATCTTAATAAGATGTAAAACCTCCTTTCCCTGCGATGACTGCAGCAATCCTACAGGGTATACTTTCCAGAAGCGTACGATATCGACTAGTGGGAATTTTGGACCATTCTTCTTAGGCATGTAATGAGCTTCTGGACTGTTGTGGAGCAGACGTCTCCAGTTCATCCTTCATCCCACAGATGAAGGATGTTTTACAAAGTAGGAAGCATTGCATTGTACAGAATGTTAAGATACCTCGGAATTCAGTGTTCGTGGCACTACCAACCGAGCTACGAGGCCAAATTAGGAAAAACAGATATTAACCATACCATCACACCGCCATCTCCGAATTTCATAGTTGGGATTACGCACTCTGGTAAGAGACGTTCACCGGGCATCCACCACACACCCGTCCATCTGCTCAGTGGAAGGTGTAGCGTGATTTGTCGTTCCATAACACAGCTTTCCAAGTGTCCACGACCAACTGTACACGCCCTTTGCACTATGAAATGAAAATGACTCTGCTACATGTTGGTTCGGGTAATGTGGGGAATTACATATTGCAGCCCTACATGGAAATCCATGTTGTGAGCCTCGGTTCTGAAGATCTGTGTGGATTCGTGTTCCAGTCGATGCTGGGAACTCCGCATTCAACGCATCGGTCGACGAATGGCAGTTTTAACATATTATCCTTCGCAGCACCATACGGTCATGTTCAGTGAGTTTGGTGAGTCATCCGCTGCGGGTAACAATTGCAGTTGACTCTTCCATCTCAATATGGTATCACTGATGCTGATTGTTGACCTGGGATGTCCCAATTTATCTACAGTTTGCCGAACAGATAGGATTGTAACACGGCATCCTTTCGCAACGCCTCTTTAAAACTCCGTGATTTCCCTTTTCGAAGCTGTTTCACCTGGACGCGGTTGCATTGACTTCATATCTTCCGATTTATAATGGCTACAAACACGTGACTCGTTACATGGCACGATGCTTCTTGCCCATTCGGGTATCCGTTGACTTCTTTCCAAACAGTGTATAATGTGTGTGTGTGTGTGTGTGTCCGATTTTTTCAACACTCCTCTGGTTTGTATGCTTCGTCATTTCTGAGAGAAGTAATTTACTTCTCTCAGAAATAAAAATGAAACATATTTTACTCATAAATAAATGTAATGCATTTCCATAGCGTAGTAGAGTAGTGGAACTGTTTGTTTTAGGTCCCTAGTCTTCAGATATTGTTAGGTAGTTTCTACCTTTCTTCGTCATCGGTAGTTGAGTTCACTTCTTCCGTGGATTTTAAGACTAACAGGTGACCAGCATATGGCAGAAACTATCACCATGTTGTGATTCTAACCCTGACTGGTATCATTATGTGAAATATCGTGAGTTCTATGGTTCTTAATTTTGCATTTTTTTTTTTTTTTTTTTTGAGTTACTGGGTGTTTAAAATCCGGATTTTTGAGAGAGAAAAAAAATTCAGTTTATACGTGCCAAATTTGACTAAAGTATTTGAATATAATATTAAAATTTACAAATATGTATATAAATGATCATCATCGAAAATCCATTTATAACAAAAACATGTAGGAGTGTATATTTAGTTTCGTTTAAACCGTTTAAAAGCCAGGTGAGTTTGTTATTTGCTTTTTATCATCAACTCCACAACAACATTTAAAATAAATATCGTACGTATTTACAAGAAGAGGTAAAGAAATTATGGCAGTCAATGAAGATGTAGAACATCCAAGATCAGTGGCGTTGCTATGGGTTTGTGCGAAGGGGGAAGTCAGCCCCGGGTGGCACTTTGAACCTTTTTGAATTTTTGCAGTTAATTCTAAAATACAGTCTCGAGAACTCATTTGCAAATATTGTAATACTACTGCGAATTTTCCTCACAAATGCTGTAAGTGTTGCTAGTTATGAGAAGAGTTTTTCTAAATAAAATAGATTAAGAGAGTTTTTCTAAATAAAATAGATTAAGAATTACCTACATTACTATGAAATAGACTTCGCCAATGTTAACGACGATTTTGCTAACAGAAAAGCAAGAAAAATAACATTTTAGAATGTTGAGATTAAAGTTTTACTTCAGAAATAAACATAGTGTTTTAATTTATTTCCCTATACGTCGTTTTGAATTTTTTTGCAGTATTTTTGGTGTGTATTGAGAGGGGCGGCAAACTCAGGGATCGCCACGGGCGGCAACAGCTCTAGCTACGCCATTGTCCAAGATGCTTAGCGTTGATGAACTCGATAGTATCCCTCTAGTAAATTCTCATTTACTCTCTCATACAGTTTAAACGATTGATGAACAGATCAATATGGTAGTGGTAGATGAGTTTTACTATCTGGTGTAAGACAACCACCCTGCTTATTAGAAGCTCAAAGTGACTGAAAAATTTCTATCTGTGGTCACTGGAGCATATTCAGTTCAAGAATCCACCCATAGTACTAATATGTCATTTTTATAAGATTACCTTATCTCATCATCCTTGAGATATTAAGTCTGTTTACATATATATATGAAAAAAATATAGATTTAATGACTATAAAACCGAGATAACATATAAAGATTTTAATGATAAATACTACTAGTTTCGGCATATAGCAGCCTTCTTCAGGTATTTATAAAGGAAAAGAATACTAATAAACATTGAATTATCTAAACAAACTGGAAATTACAGGTACAAATTGCCTCCCATAATCGATACATAAAAACGTTTTATTTTTTCAAGTTGTTCCAACTGGCGTGCCATTGTTTATTGCAATTGTGCGTGCAGGTTCACGTGAACGCCAATATTGAATAACTGCAGCATGGCTATCTGGGATGTTATAACTTAAATTGTTGTTTAAGTGGACCGGGTTCAGCAGGATTTCCCTTGATTCTACAATTTTCCTCTCAAACTCATCATCACAGCGAAAGATATTTTCTGATCTATTCCAGCAAACGGAGTGGCTTTGTTGATCATCATTAGGATTATTTGAAAAAGAACAGGACTGGATAACGCAGTTGCATGAGATCTTTTGTAAGAGATGTCTCTCTTATGCTCTTCTATTCGTTGTTCAATAGATTTGTTAGTTTGTCCAAAGTATGGGATATTGCAATCGCACCACAATTTATATACTCCAGGGTACTTAAGGTTGCGATGAGTAGGTTTTGGATGGCTGATTAGAGAACGGATTTTAGGAAGTGTGGTGAAGAAGGTCCTGATATTATATTTTTTTAAGGACTTTAGCTATTTTTTTTGGAGACTGTGCTAATGTATGGAATGGAGATGCTACCTTTAAAATTAATAGTCTCTGTTGTGCACTGCCTAGGAGGATCCAGAAGAAATTTCTTAATTGTTTTTTCAGAGTATCCATTTTGTTTAAAAATAAGAGTGAAGTGATTCATTTCTTTTTGTAGTTCATCTTGTTCATTTAAGAGAGAACGTGCTTTGTGTCCTAAGGTAGATATAGTTCCAAGTTTTTGTGGTGGAAAATGATGAGAAAGATTATGCAGATATCTATTGGTATGCGTAGGTTTTCTGTACATAGAGATTTTTAATCTTTCAGAGCATCGTGTAAGCATAACATCCAAGAAAGGTAAGGAGTTATTATTTTCTAGATCAGCAGTAAATTTTATATTAGGATGTTGGATGTTTAGATGATGAAGAAAATCTGTGAGAGATGTGTGCCTGTGATTCCAAATAATGAATATATCATCAACATATCTTTTCCAAACTTTTGGTTTAAATGAGAAGGAAGATATGGCTTTCTTTTCAAAATCTTCAAGGAAGATGTTAGCTAGAACTGGGGACAAAGGATTGCCCATTGCCAGGCCTTGTTTTTGTTGGTAAATGGAGTCCTGAAATCTGAAGTAACCAGAATGAATGCAATGCTTTAATAAAGTGAACATTTTTTTTGGATAATTTGTCCTGTAGTAATGTAAGTACCTCGTCCGTAGGAACGTTAGTAAATAAAGATATAATGTCAAAACTAGCTAGAATGTCATTTTCATCTAGAATGTCATTTTCATTAAGTCTGTTTACAGACCACATTGGTTTCTTATTAACTTAAATTTGGTAATAATAGGACTGTTCATCCTGGCTTCACAGTTTACTCTGTATGTTACAGTGTAAACTGTGAAGTTTACACTGTAACATACAGTGTAAACTTCACAGGTTTGTCTCTTTTTTCAGGAGTAAAAAAAAAAAAAAACTTTTATCTGTGTATGAGAACAGCAAACTGACCAGATGAAAAGCTTTTATAAATGTTCGTGTTCTAGACGAGAGCCGTTCCAAGAATTCTAAACAAATTATTAAAATACCAATAATATTTCATGAAAGTTAAAAACAGAGGAGATGCTATATGCTATGGTTTTAGGAAGGGTTGATTATCTGTGAGGTTTTGTGATTTAGGAAGGATAGGATTAAAACAGGATTAGATAAATACGGACAGGTATTAATCTAAGACAAGGACATTCCCTTTTAATATTGAAATCGGAAGTTTTCCTTTGCTAGGATGATGTGAATGAAAATACGCATATAAGCAAGTTTTAGAAAAGTCGAGAAAGAAAGATAAACTCAACTCTCAAATTTACGGACGATATGGAACCCTCTCCTAACTTTGATTACACTCCTAATCATTGTCTCATGTCTCGGGGAAGAGGGGAAAGCTTTGATTACAGAGACTTCCTTGCAGAACTACTTAATGTTCCTATGACCAATGGAATCACTCCCAGCATATCCAGTAGTTAAACGGGGGGGGGGGAAGAAAAAAGAAAAGAAATCACCTGCATTAAAAACACTCCAAAAATGTTAATAGCAGCGGTCTTTTTACAGCGGGTGGATTTGTTCTCATAAAATGTATTATAGAGGTCGCAACTATACTAGAATATCTCTTTTAATTGGCCATTTCCATATCGTATGAGAGCCAATAAATCGAAAATCGTCTATTTCAGCCTCGAGAAACCC